>NC_041814.1:5448026-5749617 GCF_900964775.1 Scleropages formosus
TGAGGAAGTTCAACCTGCCACAGGAGCTACTGATGCAATTCTACTCCGCAGTCATTGAGTCCATCCTCTGCACCTCTTATAACTGTCTGGTTCGGCTCAGCTACGAAGTCAGACATCAGAAGACTGCAGCGGATAGTTCGGACTGCTGGAAGAATCATCGGCACGTCCCTCCCAGCTCTCCAAGAACTGCACTCGTCCAGAGTCAGTAAAAGGGCTAGCAAAATCATTCTAGACCCCTCACATCCAGGCCACTTCCTCTTCGAACCCTTGCCATCTGGCCGGCGCTACAGAGCACTGAGCACCAGGACAGCCAGGCATAAGAAAAGTTTCTTTCCTCAGGCCATCTACCTCATGAACACCTAAATCTCTCCCCTAGAGAGTAAACCGTGCAATACATAATTCTATTTATACACACACACACACACACACACACACATTTTCAGAACCGCTTGTCCCTGACGGGGTCACGGGGAACCGGAGCCTACCCGGCAACACAGGGCGTTAGGCCGGAGGGGGAAGGGGACACACCCAGGACGGGACGCCAGTCCGCCGCAAGGCACCCCAAGCGGGACTCGAACCCCAGACCCACCGGAGAGCAGGACTGCGGTCCAACCCACTGCGCCACCGCACCCCCCCAATTCTATTTATATTTATAACAATTTATCACATATCTCTTACTCACACTCCCTTGCATTTGTATCTAGTGACTATTTTTGTATATTAGGTACTTTATATTTTTAAATATTTTTTATCCCTTGCTCACATACTCTATCTTCTCACCTGTCTTGTCACTGTCATTCTGTCTGTGCTGTGGTAGTTCCTGTCACCAAGACAAATTCCTTGTATGTGCGAACATACTTGGCAATAAAGCTCGTTCTGATTCTGATTCTGTTTTAGGTCATATTTATGCAGAAAAAGGGAAAATTGTGTGTAAAGGGCACAAACTTTCAAGCACCAGTGTACTTCCTGTTAAACTCTTACTTTGCCCATTCACCCAAGGAAGTTGCAATGTTTTTCTCTATGACTTTTCAATCAATGAGTATCAGGTTTTCCGTGTAATTAAAAAGGGTTAAACTACTTGATGTCAAAAGTTTCAAAATATAAAGCAAACTGTAGTGATTAATTATAACACAGCATTTTTTCTGCTCACTGTAAAAACAGCCTTTCAAACGCAAGTACTACTTGACCTGACGACTGTTTTGCTGAACGACTCCCGTGACGTGAAAAAAAAGCGGTAAGCTATATACTGTATTTTTACACTATTAACTATTATGCTGATTTAAGATAGTTTTTATGCGTCCTTTAGCGTACATGAACCCACTTAAAAACACACGGTGTGCTGCTAACTTTAAATTATTTAAACTGTCCGACATTTGATTTGTAAAAGAATTTTGTAGAAATTATAAAAAAAAAAAAATATTCTGGCAACTCTTCTTGCAGAATTTCATTTGTTAGTTGGATTTCGTGCAAATGTGGCAAAGCTGAAGGACTTATGCACGTGAAGCAACGTTGTGCTTTTAAACGATTCTGTATTCCTGTACATCTGAAACGAGCGATGCCCTCTACCACATAGTCTCTGTAGGACACACCCACTTCGCAGAACATTGCCATTTTGCGCCAACTCTTAGATTCGGTCCATTATTAAACTGACGACGCACGCGCAGTGGGGCCCACGCGGCTTGCACGAGGCGACTGAGTTCGCGCAGGCGCAGGAGGGTGGTGACCGTGTGGCTCTCAGAAGTGGTGTCGCTAATGGCTCTGTTTCCGGCGTCTCTGCTCCACAGGTTAGATGGTCTCACAGAAGTTTATGGAAGTTCTCTAGTAGGAAATATCTCTCATGTACTAGCGCTGCACTTGTATGAATGGTTAAGTGGGCGCACATGAGCTAAGGTTTGGTATGAGGCTGTTATGCCTTTTTTTTCTCGTTAGCAAATGTTTGACATTGGTGAAACGACTTGCAGTGAGTGAGTAGTTTGACGTGATATTCATTGTCAATTTAAATCGACACATCGTCCTTCATTCTGTTCGTGATTTGTATGTTTGCTGGTTATCTTTGGCACGGCAATCGCCAATCCCAGTCAGCTACGTACTGGTGAAATATTAGAAGATGGGTACTGGAGAAAGAGGTAAATAGCCTAGGCGCTGATCTCGCCGACAAGCTCTGCTACCAGACCAGATCATCATGGTTTGCTGCTTGTTAATCATGAAGTAGCCTGATAACTAGCCGATAACTGGAATCCCTGGAAGCATGAACGGATGAAAGAGGAGGAAGAGTGGACTCTAACACCTGCCTGCATCTTCAGCATTTATTCGGGAAAAGAACTTTAAATCGACCGCAAAGGTTAAGCGCCCAAGCTTAGCAAAGAGTCGGGTTCGTTGCTCCGGTGACATGTCCTCGCCGTCACCGGTGCAGATCAAGGAGGCGAACGCGCACCTGGCAGCCGTGCACCGGCGCGTGGAGGAGCTCGAGCAGCGGCTCGAGGCGGCGGAGAGGACCGTGCGCGAGCAAGCGGAGAGCCTCATCCGGAAGGACGAGCAGCTGCGGGCCGCCGCGCAGGAAATCACAGAGGCCAAGGACAGGTAGGGACCCTGGAGGGACACCTGAGAGACACCTCTCCAGCGGGACATGTGATGCGAACATGAACCATCTCCTGCTGGTTTTCTCAGCCATTGCATGTGTTTATTAACCATGCCAGTAGGTGGCATGGTGACTAGGGCTGCCAGCTCCGGTCCCTTGAGTGAGGTCCGCAACCCAGAATGGAAAGAGTGAGAATTACCCAGTATGAATGTAAATTGTTAGGGTAAGTTGATTTGGAGAAGAGAATCATAAGAATGATCTTTCTACTAATGTAATGCACACATTGTATTTTCTATGACATGTACGTCGCTTTGGAGAAAAGCGTCTGCTACATGAATACATGTAAGAACCGTCCCAGCTCTTAACATACATTTTCCTTGCTTAAAATTTGCGTGTATGTTCTGAGGTGGACTATATATTTGTTTTTTTTTTTTATTTACCTTTTTATGTGCATAAAGATTAGCCTGTATATTCCTGAAATTGTTTAAAGATTTTGTAAGGACACTAATAATAATTTTGACTTGTTTCATTGTTTTGAGAGAAGAGAATATGTAAGAAGGGTCTCATGTACATATATTTGTTTAGCTGACACTTTTCTCCAAAGCAACTGACAATGTTAATCTACCTCCAATTATTTACCCATTTAAACAGCTGGGTACTTTTTACTGGAGCAATTTTTAGGGCACATACCTTGCTCAAGGGTACTACAGCTGGAGGACGGATTCGAACCTGCGACCCTTGGGTCCAAATGCGGTACAGTGATTAGTGCTGCTGTCTCACAGCATCTGGTTGATGCAAGAGGATTTGGGTTTGCTCCCCCTGTGGGGAGTTTGCATGCTCTCCCTGTATCTGCCTAGGTTTTCCCTGGGTGCTCTGTTTTCCTGCCACAGTCCAAAGGCATGTATATTGGTGACTGTCACCCATAGTGTGTGAGTGACAGAGGGAGTGTGTACCACTGATGTATGGATGAGTGACCCATTGTAAGTAGTGTATCTAGCAGTGTAAGTCACCCTGGTGAATAAGGTGTGTGGGCTGATAACACTACATTGAGTTCATGGGAAGTCGCTTTGAAGAAAAGCGTCTGCTAAATAAATAAATGTAAATGTGCATAGGTCTTGGAAAAAAAGGTAGAATACAGATCTTTACGTAAACGTAAAGGCAACAGCTCTAACCACTACGTTACCAGCTGTCCTTAGAGAATGAAGAAGCACATAAATGTGTTATTTATAAGCAATTTTGAACATGCTGGTCTTAGTTCCCTTCTCCTACCCATTTCCGAATCTTTCCATCCTGCCACTCATTCTGTTCACATTTGGTAATCTTGCTGTCCGATCTACTGCATTTACATTTAACTGAGACTTTTCTCCAAAGCAACTTACAGTGTTAAGCTGCTTATTATTTACCCATTTATAAAGCTGGGCAATTTTACTGGTGCAATTTAGGGTAAGTACCTTGCTCCAGGGTACTACATCTGGAGGTGGGATTTGTACCTGCAACTTTCAGGTCCAAAGACAGCACCTGTAACCACTACGTTACCTTTTTCCCGTGCTCATTATTTCATCTTATTAATTGTATTTATAGTGATCACTGCGGTCTGTTAAAAGATTGAAATTTGTGAGAATTCTTTCATTCCAGACATAATGAGCTGTGATTACTGAATCATATCTCTCCCCCCCCCCCCCAAAGGGAGATTGCTTTCTTGCATGAGAAACTGTGTAAGTCAGAGGAGACTATTCAGAAGTTCCAGAGCACAATGAAGGAGAAGGATTCGCTCATAGGCCAGCTCCGACACCGTTGCCAGCTGCTGGACAACATCTGTAAAAGCCGGCCGCTGCTTGACAGCATGCTGTCGCAAATAGCTGAAGCAGAGCGTTTGGGTCCCATCATCAGAATGGGTGAGCTTACCACCAGCTTATCCCTCACAGACGGGGAGTCAAACTGCAGCCCTGACCGCATCGCTAACCACAGGGACTTCTCCCTCACAGAGGACGATATGGATGACCAGGATCTAGATGAGAATGTGTTTGGAACTACTGTGTAACACAAGAGGAAGAAGTGGAGCTGTGTGACTCTCATTCTGAGAAGCAGTTACCTTTTTTCTTGTAAAACTTTGGAATATTATCACAAATGCTTTAAATGGAATGAAGGACCATACTTATTGTTTCCTCAAATGTTTCACAGGAAAAACTATTAAGTAGTTAACAACAATCCAGATGCTGAGAATCCTTTGCATAGTGAAATTAAATTGGGGTAGCATTTTACAGGTAATTAAATGTACTATCATTGACATAAAAGGTACATAAGTAAAATTTACATATGAAGTGTTTGCTGAAGTTACTGCCCAACGTATATTCTAGTAACAATTTTACATTCAGTTCCTTGATTGAAAACAAAGCTCCTTTACTTAGCAGTTAAAATAGGATGAGCAGTGAGCATGAACAAGCATGCTTTTTAAAATCACAGATGAAGTGACTTTGCTTTGAATCAGACTGCTGATATAAAAGCTATAGTATATCTTTAGACAGACTCCAGGGGCTGCATGTAAACGTTCTTCATAATCTGTCTCGTATGTTTCTCAGAGTGAAGTTGCGGTTTGGGAATGTTGGTAATGAATTCAGTAGGTTGTGTTTTTTTTATTGTAAAGTGTTGGTTGTTACATTTCAAACTTTTTCCTGCAACAGTAAACTTAATATAGTTAATTGAACACATTTGATTGGAGTTTGTTTTCATAGCATGTAGTGTCTCAGAACATGGACGTTTAAATAGATGTACTGAACATGGAATGAAAAAGGGGCTCGGCAGTTTTTTGTACTGTTACCTTTGAATGTGGCATCTGAACAGCAAAGTTTGAAAATATGTACATATATATGAATTACACCATTTTAATACTTTCTGTAGTGTAACTTGGATCAGATCAAAGTTTTGAGAAGATACCATAAATTTTGTTACATGCAGGCCCACTTCAATCCCTAGAAGTAAGGCTAAAGATTTATCTTGAATGTTTTCTCATACCAGAAAATATTAGATGGGTACGTTGCCCTTACTTTGACTTAATGCTGTACTCTTAATACTTTTGCTTCTTTATGCATTCAGTTGTAAATGTGCCCTGAAGAGGTGTGGAAGATGCCGCTGAGCACCCACACACAGACAAGCGCTCCTCAGGCTCAGATGCAAGTGAAGCCTAAACTGTATGGCTTTAGGATTCGTGCTGATCATTTTCATACAGTCTAGTCTTAGCTGATGAAATTGCTTCAGTGAAGCATAGCCTATGCAAATGTAAGATGTTTCCTAACTGAAAAAACCTTAAAAGAAAACAACCAGTTCTCTTTTAAAATCTTAACGCAGCATTGGATATGTCATACAGCACTACTTTGTGGTTGTATTCGCAGGTCACTTGTTTACCTAGCTGAAAGAACTTGTGATGTTTTTGATTTGATTGCATTCTGTTTTGATGCAGAAACGATCCTTAAAGGCAACAAGCTAATGTGATTTTATAAGTAAGGTTTAACACTGGGAAGCAAAGTAGGCATCAGCTATCTTGGTTAAATTTTTGTCTCCCACAGTAAAGGCTATACGACATGGTCTTTATGGGGAAAATGAGTTTTCCATCGCAGTCCTCTACAGCAGTGGTCCCCAACCTTTTTGGCACCAGGGACCGGTTTCATGGAAGACAATTTTTCCACGGACCTGGGGGGGGCGGGGTTTCGGGATGATTCAAGCACATTACGTTTATTGTGCACTTTATTTCTATTATTATTACATTGTAATATATAATGAAATAATTATACAACTTACCATAATGCAGAATCAGTGGGAGCCCTGAGCTTGTTTTCCTGCAACTAGACGGTCCCAGAATGTGAATCACCTGTTCCAATGAACCCGTAATTTAAGTAGAACTCTTGGTATTTTCTTTTAAATGCAGTTTTCTTTTTGTTGGCAGTCTAGAGTCTTCTGCTGTCTCATCATTAGGTCTTCCCCCTTTTCAAAGAAGCTCTCCAGCGACATTTGTTTTTTACTCATTTTGGCTAGGGTTAGCTTGTGGGCTTACCAAAACTGACTGAGACAAGTGCGCAGTGCGGGAAAGAGGTGCGGACTGAAGTGGTAAATAAAATAATGGGCACGCCACACGCGGACTAAAATAAGTGTCGGATTCTGACTTAAAGCCTGCCACCAAATGCAGCTTAATTGTCACTTGCCACTCACTGATAGGGTCTTGATATGACTCTGCAAGCAATTGATTTATTATGGTCTCTGTGCAGTCAAACCTCTCTGCTAATGTTAATCTGTATTTGCAGCCGCTCCCCAGTGCTAGCATCACCGCCTCAGCTCCACCTCAGATCAGCGGCGGCATTAGATTCTCATAAGGAGCACGCAACCTAGATCCCTCGCATGCGCAGTTCACAGTAGGGTTCGTGCTCCTATGAGAATCTAATGCTGCCGCTGATCTGACAGGAGGCGGAGCTCAGGTGGTAATGCGAGCGATGGGGAGCGGCTGTAAATACAGATGAAGCTTCGCTCGCTCGCCCGCCGCTCGCCTCCTGCTGTGTGGCCCGGTTCCTAACAGGCCACGGATAGGTACCGGTCCGCAGCCTGGGGGTTGGGGACCCCTGCTCTACAGGAGGTTTTCTGTAATGTAAGGTCAGGTTGGTGTCAAATACAGTTTGTTACATGTGTAAATATTTGATTATGTTCTTATTGTCCTGGGATTGTCTTTTTTAACAGGTCCATTATATTTTTTGAAGGGAGCAGATGAGTGCAATTCTTAAATAGAATCATGTCCAATAAATAGATTAGTTATAGCTTCTTCCAAAGAGCCAAGGTTGAACTTTATATGTATTTTCTTAATTTTCCCTAACTCTGCCAAGCATTTACAAAACATTTTTCAACATGTCAAGTGGAGATTATACAAGGTTGCTTTGAGGAGTACACTGTTCTCAGGTCCTTCAGGTCAAATGAACCCCAAATTAGCAAGCCATCGCTTGTTCCTATGCAAAAATTTTGGTGTACCTTCAGGGGCCAGTGTAGCCATTTTGGCATATAACCACACATTTTGCCTTTCAACTGTAATCTAAAAGCAGTGAATCATAGTTTTATCACATATAATGTAATTTTAAATTCTTAAAAAGAATGAAAAAACTGGACTATCTAAAAATGTTTTTCAACACATTTATAAAATGTTAGTTTTTTGTACATTTGCCAGCAAAGAAATAATAAAATTTTATTAAATGTTAAATAATATTTATCATTGTAGATTGAGTTCAGTATATTGATACAAAAATACTTGCTTTAAATTTATCCTGTAATAGAAAGTAAAAACTGTCCAAATGGTTACAGCAACTCTTGAGTGCAACACTTAACCGTGATTCAAAAATACAGATCTCTAATAGAAGCAGTACATGAACTGACATTTCAAAATGTGTTCTTGTCTTTTGCCTTAATCCACTTGCTTATGATACACAAGGCTATAAAATTGTTTGTTGAATGTTGCGGGGGGGGGGGACCTTCTTGGTTACTTTACACAGCATTTCCAGATAGTCTCTTTTCTCATTTTCCCCACAAACTACAATGTATTTCCAGTTCTTTAGCTGGCTTAATGATCTTCAGCATCCATAATGAACTCCCTCACTGATAATTTGAAAGTAGAATGTGCAGTTCTTTCTACTGTTTTTTCATCCTTGTAACTAGACAATTAATGTACATTCAACATGTTTAGAAAACCCAAACCCTGCTGCTAAAAGTTTAGTTTTGCTTCTTGTAAGAGGTAATAAAGAATTACATTTCTACAATTATTGAAATACAATAAAAAAAAAACTTGTAATATTGTCATCTGTGTGCATTTATTTATCCTGTTTTACTTGTACAAGGTGAGGTGTGCCACTGTGGCTGAAGCTTTTCAAATTGAACAGTTACAAAAGTCTGTCATGAGTTGGCTATTATGATTACCTGATTGGTGGAATAAAAATAAATACTTGCTCCACAGTTACCCAAGTTTACAAAGTGATTATTTTTATCTACCAAAAAAGTATGGATTACAATACTCTATAATGCACATTGATTTCACATTTAGAAGTTGTTTGAAACAGGGGACTACAAAGAACTAGAAGAAAGTTTCTGCAAACCCCAGCAACGCTGTGTTAAGATCACTAATTATGTATAGAGCTATAATTATCATCATAAAACAGTTTTGCTTTAAGGAAATGAATGTGTACTGAAGGTAAATTTTGTACACAAAATGCAAACACAGGGTTAACAGTAATCCTAGAAGCACACCATGCAAATGGGAATTTTTAATATTTAAATTTATTTAACTGGTAGCGCAGCGGGTTTGGCCAGGTCCTGCTCTCTGGTGGAGCTGGGGTTCGAGTTCCACTTGGGGTGCCTTGCGATGGACTGGCATCCCCTCCTGGGTGTGCTCCCTCCCCCTCCGGCCTTGTGCCCTGTGTTGCCAAGTTAGGCTCAGGTTCACTGTGACCCAGCTTGAGACAAGCGGCTTCAGCCAGTGTGTGTGTGGCTGATGCTTTTCTGCAAGGCGATTTACAATGTGAAGGTACTTACAATTATTTATACAGCTGGGTAATTTTACTCTAGCAATTTAGGGTAAGTATGTTGCTCAAGGCTGCTACAGATGAATGAATGAATGAATGAGCTTAATTGCCAAGTATGTTTACACATACAAGGAATTCATCTTGGTGACAGAAACTTCCACAGCACAGACAGAATGACAGTGACAAGACACAGATAAAAGTAGAGTGGGCTAATAAAAGATAAAAAAGAAAAATATATAGAGTATAAAGTACACAATATACAAAATAGACACTAGACATATGTTTGTACAGGTATGATATATACAATGCAAAGGAAAGTAAATAAGTAAGTAAGAGAAAGATGGGAATTCAATTTGCAATCTTTGAGTCCAAAGACAGCAGCTCTAACCATTATGCTACCAGTTGCCCCAGCTCCCCTGTAACTGTCGTCAGCATTACCTGACACTGGAATCTGAAGCATATGCAGCAGGTCAATCAGCTGGCAGATGAGGCAGTGCTTCTCATCTCTGAACCAGGACAGATTCATGTGGCGACCTGCATGTCCACTCCATTTTGTGCTGTTCAGCTGTGTCAGGGCAGAATACTTCTTATGCTTCCATAGCAGGGGCATAAAGGCTTGTCAGCTTTTGGAGGACCAAAAAATAACAGCAGTAGTACCCAGTGGAGTTATATAATCTATGAATATTAGCTTTGCATAAGTTCCATGCTTTTCAAAGCACGTGACTGGCAAACCACCAGCCAGTGGGAGTCTCATTATGGAGTCTTATTGCTACTTGAGCTGGTGTTCAAAATTGATGCTTTTTGTAAAAAGTGTTGTTCTCAGACATTCTCAACCTCTTTATACTGTCCGCCTAGTTATCTTATGAAAACTCACAGGTATGGTGTATGAATGACTGCTCAAAAGCTATTGTACCCAGAACAGTAAAATGGTAGAAGTAGTGCATATCATTTACATTTCACTTTATATTCTTATGGTTAAAATGCTGTTTTGAAAAATGACCATAGTTATTGCAATTTCAGTAATATAACATTTACACAGCAATAATCTAAACATTAAAAATGAACACTAGACTACAGAAAGGTCCACACACAATATGCTTGTCTTGTGTTATCTTAAAAAATAAACCTCAATCAGATATGTGTTGATTTGGTAAAAAATGCTATATATGCACATGAATGGATTCCTGCTAGAAAACTCATTAGACCATTATGGACTGGTTCCCACTGTATAGGGGGACTGACACTCACTCCCTCAACTGGAAAGATAATTGTAAAATGATTGTCCGACAAACAAATCTGCTGTGGAGAAAAATTTTTACAATACAATACAAGCTTTATTGTCACATCATCATCAACATAACATGTAGAGAAGAGTGAAAAATCTTGAGTGCAGCTCCAGAAAGTGCAGTATTAAAAGTATGTCATAAGAAGAATAAAAAATAAATAAAAATAGATTAAAAATAAATAAATAAATAAGAAAAATAGAGAAGTAACAAAACAAAACAGAGAATACAGGGAAATAAAGCAGCGGATTTGAATTTTAGTCTTTGCCCTGCGTATTTAACAGTCTAATGGCCTGAGGAAAGAAACTGTCCCTTAGCCGACTTGTGCGGGCCCGGATGCTCCGGTGCCGTCTACCTGAGGGGAGTAGGTGGAACAGTCCGTGACTAGGGTGGCTGGGATCGTTAATGATCCTTTGTGCCTTCCTCACACACCGCCTATTGTAGATCTCCTGGAGGGAGGGAAGCTCAACCCCCACAATGTGTCTGGCTGTCCTCACCACCCTCTGGAGAGACCTACGGTTGAGTCCAGTGCTGTTACCGTACCAGGAGGTGATACAGCCAGTAATGATACTCTCCACTGCACAGGTGTAGAAGGTTTTCAGGATCTTCTGGTTCATCCTCAGCTTCCTCAGCCGTCTGAGGAAGAAGAGGCGCTGATGGGCCTTCTTCACCACTGCATTAGTGTGAGTGGTCCATGTGAGATCCTCGGTGATATGGACGCCGAGAAACTTAAAGCTGGTGACCCGCTCCACCGGTGACCCGCTGATGGTGATGGGGGTGTGTTCCCTCTCCTGCCTCCTGAAGTCCACGATGATCTCCTTGGTCTTGGTGGTGTTGAGTAGGAGGTGGTTCTCCTGACACCAATGTGTCAGAGTATGCACCTGAGGACTCGGCCCGGGATGCTGTCTCCGAGTTAACTCAATTCTGAAGTGAGACGCCAATTACACAAGTAAATCTATAAAACTAAAGATAGTTACACCTTAAAATATTGTAATCCATTGCAGTGTGGAGAATGACCACACGCGCGCACACACACACACACACACACACACACACACACACACACACACACGTTTTCAGAACCGCATGTCCCATACAGGGTCGCGGGGAACCGGAGCCTACCCAGTAACACAGGGTGTAAGGCCGGAGGGGACACACTCAGGACGGGACACCAGTCCACCGCAAGGCACCCCAAGCAGGACTCGAACCCCAGACCCACCAGAGAGCAGGACCAGGTCCAACCCACTGCGCCACCGCGCCCCCTAAGAACGACCCTTACCAGCAAAAATTAAAATCTACTGAGGGCCAATGAACAGTTAAAGAATCCAGTCCAAAATCATACATATTTTCAAAGGATTTATTTTTTGATTGTCTACAATAAAGCAAGCAAAAATGTTTTCACAACATGGCGGACGGCAACATTTCAAGTGATTGGACCTAGTGAATATTTCAAAAATCACTTGCTTGATGGTTCTTACGAGTTTGTGAAGCTTCATCTTGCCTGTCAGTACAGAAGCAGTTAAAACCACAATGGCCACAGATAAACATGGTTTTGTTCCCATGACAACATGATTTGTTTGTTCCACAGGAACTGCTTAATTACAGAAATAGCTGAAACCTCAATCAGAGCACCCTGTGTCACAAGAGACAAATTTGGAGTGTTTGATTTTAACAACTTTATAAAATTAATATTTTATTACTGCATTATTGCTATATTAATCTTTTATGACCATCTATGAAATTAGCCTAGTCTTTTCAACAAAATAACACAGGATAAACCTTTCTTTCATATGTAGAAAAATTAATTTGTTTGCAATTCCAAGGCTTGTTATGACAACTGGTTTGCATGGAAACAAGATCCTTACACTTCCCCTCAATGTTCACCTTGCAGAGACTTAGCGATTTAATTATTGCAGACCTTTGGGAGCACCTCAACATGACAAATTAGGATTCAATGAGGAAGGTTCATACTGTGTGTACAAAATATTTGGTGCCTTCAAACTTTAACTTAGTTCCACTGGCTGAAGAATAATGAGATATTGAAAATAAAATTAAAACAGAGAACCATTCTATCTTGTTCTATTCTTTACTATAATCTTGGAAAAACAAGAATTTGCATTACTACTTCATTTTGATTATTTTTAAAATTGTATACTAAAACATTCCATAGAACTTGCCAGCACCCATAACTTGGCAAGTTAGTAAATACATTGTGATAAAAAAAAAACAGCTGTTACCAGTGCCCAGAAATAAATTCATTCAAAAGCAACAGTACTGGAAAATATTTATGAGAAAGTATAACTACAGAACCTACAAAAAATTTCACAACTTTTCAACACATGAGTGTTTCATTTCTTTGCATGTGTGGTGATGCCTACACAGGCTCGTCAGTCAATTCTAAATTCTTTGCAAAGAAGCCCACTTCTGTTTTCACTGAAGGTTGCAGGTTTGGCTCTCAACCTACTGGTTTAATACTTCTGCGCAAGGTACATACCCGAAATTGCCCCAATAAAACCAGCCAGTAGTCTTAAATGGGTTTTACACTTTTGCAAAGCATTATCCTAAAACAATGTACCACTGACAAGTCTCAAACAATCTAGTACAAAAAAATAATTATTTTTGATTTTAGAGGAGACTGCAAATAGGAAACAAGGAACAGGGCAGAAAACTTGTTGGAACAGAAATATTTATTTGTTCTATGACAACATTATTCCTTCTTGGCTGCTGCCTTACGCATGGCAGCGAGGGTGTTGCTGAGCTCTTCCCTCTTTCTCTTAGCACGGATGTGCGTTCCCACCTGCAGATTTAAGGACAGACATAAGTTACCAGAAGCATGTTCACAAAACCTCTCTTCCCAATATCATAACCATATCCGAATATCTCCATCACTACAATAACTTGTACAGCAAGCTGTCCTACGGATATTTGCAAAACTGAAAAAATCTGTCAAATACCCTGATAAAGGATAAGGCCAGGACAGCCGGTAGCATAATGGTTAGAGCAGCATCTTTTCGGATCCAAAAGCTGCAAGTTCAAACCTCACCTCCGGCTGTAGTACCCTTGAGCAAGGTACTTACCCCAAATTGTTCCAGTAAAATTACCCATGCATATAAATGGGTAAATAATTGTAACCTTAACACTGTAAGGTGCTTTGGAGACAAATGTCAGCTAAACAAATAAATGTAAAATAAAGATTAAAAAAAAGGTGACAATTCTGTGTGATTGATAATCCAACTGAAAAACTACAACAGCTTTAACCATGCTTCAAAACATGCCACTATCAACTGTTAAACATGCCTACATAACTGTGTTACTGTAAAATATTTGAAAAATAAAGTATTTTACACATGACAAGTTATCAATCTAAAATGCAAAATGACAACTCATATCATTATTTAAAACGGCACCATACCCTTTTCTTGATGAACTTGAGTGCACGCTTATCTTTCGACACCTTCAGCAACTCCATCGCACGCCTTTCATACGGCGCAAAGCCACACACCTCACGAATCATGTCTCGCACAAACTTTGTGTGCTTGGTCAGTTGCTACAAAACAAAACTTTGAATTAATCTACTGATCTGCAGCTACTCCAACTTCAAGATATAATGAATTTGCTTATTACAACTTCAGTACCGAGATGTCTTTCTAAGACTATTTTCCCAATCCTTTACATCATGCATTACCCATCCATTATACATTATTAAAAATGCATTTTTGTGTTTAGGAGGTTCATTTGTTTCAATGCACTATACAGCATACTATATACACAAAATGATTTAACGTTACTGGGTCAGTTTTCACAAACTTAATAGTGGTTACTCACCCCTCTCCTACGGCTGTGCTTGGGCTTTGTCACATTCTTGGTCACTGGATGGCCTTTATTGAGGCCAACGGCCATAGGGTATCGGATTGCCATTTCTAAATACAGAAAAAGAACATTTATTACACACTGCTCTTAATGTTAACATCTATATGTCCACTGCCGGGGAAGGCACCAGTGCTGCACTAGGATTAGAAGTAAAAGTATCGCCAAAATTATAATGTTGTTTCCTATTAAGTCTAATAGAAACAGAAATAACTTTTACTCTTTCACGCGTCGAGGGAAAAACAAAAGGAAAAATTATCTAGAGAGCATAAAAAATAATACAAAAAATAAGGACTAACGGGTAGCTAAAATACAAAAATGAAGATGAGCCACAAAATTCTTTATTTTACAACAGCTGTATACAATTGACTTTACAATAACTTTGAAAAATAGAAGAAACTCTAAAAGATGCACAAGATATTGAAAAGATTGTTATTTTTTCACTCCGCGCACATACTCATACCTGCTTTCGATAATGGCGACCACACCGGAAAGACCGAGACCCTGAAGAATTCTGGGAAACAAACCCCCAGAAGGTAATTCATATGATAGAAAGAGATAGCGCCCCCTGTGTGCCCGGATGAAGGAAGAATAACAAGAAAGTACGTGGCCTTGGAAATGTGCAATAGCAAAAGTCAGCAAAGGTAGCTAAGTCCACTGACCGATCATAACAATAAAGCATTGTTTTAATTTAAACGAACCCCCCATATGCAAAATATGAATGCGTAACTCATGGTTGCTTTTTTCCTGAATTATATGAAACGGCTTTAAGAACGACTACAACTACCACAGGCCGCCGTGCGTGCATTTTGGCGCGCATTGCGTGTGCCGCGGCCATCTTGCTTCTGCCAGAGCCTCTTTCAAAGGTATTGGACGGAATTCGCTCGGCACGGGAGTTCTTAACTTCCTGGCGTACTGAATGAATTTCATACTGTAACGAACTCGTGTATTTTCCATATTTCGCGTAACACCTTTTAAGTTACGTATTCACATCGTAGTGTCGGAGGGTGCTGCGGCAGGACTGACCGTGTGATTTAATAGATTTTTTTAAAGTTGCTTTTTTGCGATGGCGACCGCAACCCCGAGCCGCTCGGCCGCTGAGGCCGCCCGCTCCACGAGCACGCCGCTGTCCCCCACGCGCATCTCGCGCCTGCAGGAGAAGGAGGAGCTGCGACACCTGAACGACCGGCTCGCGGTATACATTGACCGAGTGCGCGCGCTCGAGCTGGAGAACGACCGGCTGCTGCTGAAAGTGTCCGAGAAGGAGGAGGTCACCACCCGGGAGGTGCGTGTCTTTTTGTTCGCTAACACGATGCCTGCCGCCCTGTTCTAATGCCAACACCGCTGCCCAGAGACTAATCATGTGTCAGGATTGATTTAGGATTGACTAGCTGACTGACCACTACATACTAGTTTTACCCACCGATTTGAATGATGTAAGACTGACGGAGACGGAGTGGCCAGTGGGTAAAATTTTTGGGGTTAATAATAAGTAGTCGGCGCCTGTGCATTTCCTTTCCGTTAGGAAGAAGAGATGAGTTCAACATATTCTGTCTCCGGATATTAAAATGTTTAGTGAGGATAACCTCGGAGAGGGCTTTTGGAATGGAGTTAATTTTGAGTGAGTGTGTGTTGTGAGTTTGCACTGAGCGCGCCGTCCCGTGCGGCAGGGTTGAAAACCGCGCCGTTGGCCGCGCGCTGACGGTTGGTCGGATGGCCGCTGGCTCGAATACTGGCTTCATTCATGTTAACAATCCTGCTAACGGCAAGTGTTCATTCTGCATCTTTATTCAAGTTCTCACCTTTGTCTGATGTATTTCTCCTTTACTCTTGTTCATATTTACACCTCACTTTTTTTTTTTATGTCTGCTCATTTTTCGGTTACAGCTTGTCAGGTTTTTGGGGAGGGCAAGAAAACAGTAGTGCTGAGTAGTTGTATACAAATACGGGAGGGCTTGTCGATGACAGTAAGGGTAGTCAGGGGCTTGATTGCTGCTATTTTGTGGCTTTGGGTTAATGATCAGATATTAGTCTCATAAAACTGATTCGTCTTCGGTCTGTAACCTTCTCGGTTTCCCCCAGTCATTGGTTTAGTTCTGTTATCTGGTGAAAGAGCGACACTTTTTGGCCACCAAACAGTCTGCAGTCCAGATGTGGAGCGAAGGCTCTTGTGTGTTATGACATGGCTTCATTTTTTGCACTTGATGACATCTTGCCAGTTTATTAAGGAATTGTCACAATCTTCTAAAATATGTGCCTTCACATATTCACACTGAATCGGGCAGAGGTTTTAAGATGAATCTGTCTCTGAGGATGGTGCTGGTTTTGTGAAGCTGGGAAAATTACATGGATATGAGCCAAAGTAGGAAAAAATAAACCCAGCCCACTTTATAGCAGTGTGGAGGGCTGCTGTTAACTTGTATTGACTATATAATGGCATGGTGCCAGAGAAGGCGGTTGCAAGTGGGTGTGTACTGGTAATTTAAAAATTTGAATCCAGGGCTGTTTACATGTGGCCTTCTTGTATGCAAGAGTTACTTTTTTGTAATGGAAACTGGTGTAAATAAAATAGTACAACAGCAGAGGTGTGGTGTGCATATAATAATCTGTTCCTGTGCAAAATCTTGGGAGTTTAAAATCATGGCAAATCTATAGAAATATGGGTTTTGAATGAACAGAGGTATCTATTTAATATTTACTAATAAGGTGTTGAAACGTGAGTTACATCACATTTATTCATTTAACAAATACTTTTCTTCAAAGTGATGTGTATACACACACACACACACACACAATATCTACAACCGCTTGTCCCAAGTGGGGTCGCAGCGAACTGGAGCCTAGCCCAGCAACGCAGGGCGAAAGGCTGGAGGGGGTGGGGACACACTCGGGACGGCACCCCAGACCCGGTCAAGCCCATTGCACCACCGCGCCACACTAAGCGACTTACATCTCAGCAAAAATACAATTTGTGCAGTTTATTTTTATTTCAGTTGGAAAAGCAATAGCAGGATGCTAAAATACAGTTGCTCTCTTTTTGAAGTATAAGCAATAGCCTGGATGAATATGGGAAAGAAAGAACATGAGATGGCCTGTCTTCACTCTCCTGTCACAGGTTACAGGGATTAAGACATTATATGAGGCAGAACTAGCGGATGCCCGCCGTGTCCTGGATGAAACTGCACGCGAGAGAGCCAAGCTGCAGATCGACCTTGGAAAGGCCAATGCTGAGCTGGAGGAGGTCACCAGGAAGTGAGTAGTATTCCATGTTGTCCAACTTGGTTGTAAGGATGTCTTGCATATGGGTTTGGGGGGAGGGGTTTCTTCGTGTACCAAATATAAATGATACTGTTTTGGTTGATAAGTATCAGGTGATAAAAAAGGGAAATTATTGTTCTATAACAACCATTTGCTGAGCCACATACTCCCAAATAAAAAGTACCAAATATTCTATGTTCGATGAATCACTGCAAGCAGAAAAAATTGGTTTAAATTTATAACTAACTTTAATTTACACAGCCAGTTCTTCCTGCTTTTAGTAGATGTACATCTGTGATCTGTGGTATTAATTCCCAGTTAAAGTTGATCTTGGCCTAATTATCCTGACCTTGGTTCTAATCCAGGTTCATTCAGACTTTGTGAAATGGCTGAATGAACCAGGCAGTAGAAGGGCAATTGCAGTTTTAGTATACCATGTGGATGTTGTCTGACCGAAAGTTAGGTACTTCCTTACTAAAGAGATATGTGGTATTGCATTAAAAGGGTACCAATGCCTGTTCTGATACTTTGTCTGAGTCAGAGGTGTCCTTGTTTGTCACTATTTACCTTGTTGCTTGGAAACAGTTAAACAGGAAGTGAAGTGCTGCAAGTTCCCCTTTGCAAACACTAATGCATCTGCAGTAATGACATTTGTATATAACATCTGTTAGATATTTATCTTTTATTACTTTGTTCATTTTTCATCAACATTTCATGTTGCATGTGAATGCCTAAGGCTTTGTTTTTCTGTTAGTGAAGATTTTACACATTAAAGCATTTCCACTAAAACTGTGCGATACTGGCCTGTAAATTAAATGATGTGTTGGACCTCTGGTAGAAGAGAAATGTACAATGCAGTTCTTAAGGAGCAAGTTGGATTTTTTTTTATTATTATTTAAAAATGAACATTATGTCAGCATGGTTATGTCAGTGGTGGTGTCCTCTGTTGCACTCATGGTGCTGATTCTTAAAATTAAGGTATTCTCCAAGTAGACAAAGATTTTAGGACTGATCATTTTTGCCTTATGAAAATTGCATGTTACTACAGTGAAAACATCCCTTCTGTGCATTGTATTAAATTTAATCTGTATGTTTTTGTAAAGAACATTTACAGTTAATTGCTGAACGTCCTAGGCACCAGTGCTTTGGCATGCTTGGACGTTGTTTGGAATGGCTGTTATAGTGAGACACTCTACAACCATGTTTCTCTTTGGTCTCTTGCAGCTTTAAAAAGAAGGATGGGGACTTGACTCTGGCTCAAGCTCGTGTCAAAGAGCTGGAGTCAATGTACAACAAGAGTGAGGCAGCGCTCAGCACGGCCCTAAGTGAGAATGCAGCCCTTGGGGCCGAGTTGGCTGACCTGAAAGCCCAGCTTGCTAAGGTTTGAAATTTATCAATATCCTCCTGATGCACTCCTGGGTTAGAGTGCATGGAGTCCTAGGGGAATTAATCCAGTTCTTTTAATAATGATCTGTGTTTACTGACTCATGCCATAAGATGAAATAAGTCTCGGAAGTCAATTTAAAGGATAATTAAGTATTCCAACCCTTTTTTTGCTTCCTGTATTCTTGTGAAGTTTATTTTAATAGTACAAAGTTTTTTTTTTTTTAGCTGATGCCTTTGTCCAGGGTGATTTAGAGATTTAAAATATAAATTGTACTATAGTAGTATATGTAGCATTGCAAAGATGTGTAGGAAAGTTTGACACATCTAACAGTAAAACTGCTGCAGGGACTGCAGAAATACCACTGCAAATGGAGTCTGAAGGGAAATCACTATTTATGAAAGTGCATTCCCATCTGTTGCAGTGCATAGACTTATGCAGAGGCATGTTTTCAGGCTGAAGATGCCCATGCTGTTGCTAAGAAGCAGTTGGAAGCAGAGACTTTACTGAGAGTGGACTTGGAGAACCGTTGTCAGAGCCTGTCAGAGGAGCTGGAGTTCAGGAAGAGCATGTTTGAAGAGGTGAATATCTAAGCTGTTGACTGATCATTGTACTGCTTCCATTCAGCTCACTTGTGGTGTTTTCAAAGTGAACACTTCTACAGCTTAACATGTAAGATTTTGAAAATCTCTTCCATGATCCAAGTAATTTTTTCGCTGCAGTGATCTGGTCATTGGTAATCCTTGGCTTTTTGCTGAAATCATTTCTTTCATTGTATGACTTTTTTGCTGAAACTTTTTTTTTTTTTTTAAAAAAACATGTCCAGTGGTGTTGGACTAGTGTTACAGCTATGCTTGATGGTCCCCTTACAGGAAGTAAAAGAGACACGCAGGCGTCATGAGAAGCGTATGGTGGAGGTGGACAGTGGGGCTCAACAGGACTATGAATTCAAACTGACACAGGCTCTGCAGGATCTGCGCAGGCAACATGAAGAACAGGTGTCCATCTACAAGGAAGAACTGGAGCAGACCTTCAAGGCCAAGGTGCTTATATGGTTTTGTTTCCTGAGTGTTAGTAAAATTTTCTCAGTAAACCTAAGTGTTTGTAACCTTGATAATATTAAATTGGTAGTTGCGCAATTTATAATTAGTGAACTGAAAGCCTGCAGTTCAAGACCCTGGACCTAGATTTAGAAACAAATGTGTAGTAGAACAGCAAAAGAATTTCTCATATGTCTCAATCAAAATGTTAAGGATTTACATTTCTCTGAAATTTTCTTCTTTGTATATTAATATTTGAAATGCAGTGTGTTATGAATTACCATTTTGTGTTTGGCATGCACACAAGGAACATGCCACATGTTTAATTTTTCCCTCTTTCCCACCTTGCAGCTGGATAATGCAAAGGTGTCATCTGACCTGAATGATAAGGCAGTGAGTGCAGCTCGTGAAGAGCTGCAGGAGGCTCACATGCGAATTGAGAGCCTAGGCTACCAGCTCTCCGCCCTACAAAAACAGGTACATTTTTCAGTCATTTTTGTTTCATTTTTATAGGACACTGGGATTGTTTAGGAAATTATGCTTCCTAAATAACTGTCAAAGAGGCCTTTGCGCAGTTTGTGTTTTCCAACTGAGGTAACACACTTTTCAGGTGATTTTATTGACTGCAGGTTAGAAATTCAGGAGTTTGTGTCTGTATGTAGGCAAGCGCATCTGAGCAACGGATCCGTGAGCTGGAGGACATCCTGGCCAGCGATAGGGACAAGTACCGCCGGCAGTTGGATGCCAAGGAGCGTGAGATGGCTGAGATGAGAGACTGCATGCAACAGCAGCTTAATGAATACCAAGAGCTGCTGGATGTTAAGCTGGCCCTCGATATGGAAATCAATGCCTACAGGAAGCTACTAGAGGGAGAAGAGGACAGGTTGGCTTACTACTTTCTGTAACTGTATGTGTTCAGTTCATAATAGATAATTCCTAAAATAATGCGTATCACTGTATGGTTGCTTACTGTAATGTAAGTAAGTAGCAAATGTCCCCTTCCCCCACGCTTTCTTCTCTCCACAAGGCCTCAGGGAAGTCAGCCTAGAAATGTCGTTGGAACTTGTTGCATGTTATTTTCATTTACCCAGGAAACTTATCCTGGAAGATGGTTAACAGCATTTCTGCCATGAAAAGAGTCTTCTCAGTAGAGCTGCCATTAAATATTGTATAATTTTATATTTTAGAGGTGATATTCAAGGAAATTAAGAAATGCCGGTGGAAGGTTTTTTGTTCAGAAATGCATAGTATGGCAGATGGGGGCCTGAACCTGCCTGTCTGAAGTTTTTTTTTTTGTGTGTGTGTGTGTGTTGCAAAACTTCTGAACTAATATGTTTCTTGAGTTGTGCCAGGGGGCCTTTTCCATCATGATCATATATACCATTGTTTGTGTTTTAAAGGGAAACTGGCTCCAGGATGTCAGCTGAGACATTTCATTCTTTAGTTTCATGCACCCTGATATAGCAGAAACCTTAATCAGAACAGTGCAGTATTACAACTGTTTATCAGTCAGAACTTGGAAATAGTTTTAATCTGAGTATACATAATTTTAGCAAGGAATACATTTACGAAATCAGCCGAATTGTCAGTACTTGGATTAACCAACTTTTGTGCTTCAATAACTGCTTCAACTAAAGTGTTGTGAGGAATGGTAGAATGAGATGAGGTAGTAAAGGACAGATTGTACATGGCAGCTTTAAGTTGTTAAACAGCTGCAGGGATGTAGGCTTACTGATGTTGAACAGAGAGAGGACCAGTTAGTATTATCTTGTACATTGTTTCAAGCCCAAGTAAGTAATTTCAGGGCTATGGTTTGTACAGAATTGTAATTGGAGTGGTTATTTTAAGTGTCAGTCCCCATCTCTATCCATTAGGCTGAAGCTGTCTCCTAGTCAGTCCTCACGGGTGACAGTATCTAGAGCAGCCACCACCAGCAGCTCTGTGCGTACCTCTCGTGCCAAGAGGAAGCGGATGGAGGAGTCTGGCACCAGTAGCCAGCCTAAAGTACATGTCAGCCAGGAGGCAGAAGCCACTGGCAGCATCACCATTGAGGAGATTGACTTGGAGGGAAAGTCGGTCACTCTGAAGAACAGCTCTGAAAAGGTAGAGCAGGATTCAGTCAGGTCATCTAACTCTGTGTTAGCACTTATAAGTGAATTTTTTTTGCTTCTAAATACCTATGGAGTTATTTTTTTTCCTGTTCAGGATCAGTCCCTTGGTAGCTGGAGACTGAAGAGACAGATTGGAGAAGGGGAAGAAATAGCCTACAAATTCACTCCAAAATATGTCCTGAAGGCTGGGCAGACTGTCACGGTAAATGGAAATTAAGGATTAACCCAGTTTTTTAATTTTATTTTTTTAAAACACTGAATTTAAATTGCATTAGTAACATTAAATGGCACCAGTTTAACATCTGAGTCTTATTTTCTGGTCTCCTTCTATAGGTCTGGAGTTCTGATGCTGGAGTTTCTCATAGCCCACCCACTGACTTACTCTGGAAAAGTCAGAGTTCCTGGGGCACCGGTGACAATATCTTGACTGTCTTGGTGAATTCTGAAGGAGAGGTAGGTGTCTGCTTTCATCTGAGATGGCAGTGGGATGTTAGATTAATATTGACACATAGTTGTGGCTAGAAGGATTTCAGCTGGGTAGCCAAAGTGCTTGTTCTTTCAACTCTGATGCCTTAGTTATGTAACAGTAAGGTTTTTATTTCTGCTTTTGTTTAGGAGGTGGCCAAGAGGATTGTCACCAAAACCACTGTGGAGAATGAAGATGAGGATGCAGACTTTGGGGAGGAGGATCTTTTCCATCAACAGGTAAATCTTAAAATGGACTCAGACTTCGCACAATGATTCATTAGAATTTTTTCCATCAAACTCTTTCACTGTTGTACTCTGTTCTTAGTAGGAGTATATAAGCAATATCAAATGTATAATCTTTGTGTTTCTTATTTCTAGGGTGACCCAAAAACAACATCCAGGGAGTGTTTAATTATGTGAAGAACCCCTCAACACACACACATGGACATACTTTAAAGCCACTTAAATATTTTTGTACAATTCAGTCTTGTTCATTGCTGGGTTTTTTTATTACAAGCCACTTGGTCTACAGTTTAAAAAAATTTTAACATTGTTGTATCATGAATTATGTACAATTTAATCAATAATCATGAATTATTATTATAGACTATTTTTTTACAAGGATTATACAGTGATGTAATCCTTCCCCAATGAGAAACTTACACAGTTGCAGACTCATTTGTTACGACCAAATGTCAGATGGGAGAACCAGGCAAAACATAGGAAATTAAATTTGCATTTTAGACAGGATCAACCTTTGTTTAGTGTCAACACTAACAGTTTATATGAAGGGTAGTAGTAATGGATCAACTTAGGTTTCCCTTTAAATTTTTAACTCAAAATGTTTCTCTTTAAAATTAGAATTTGTATCCCTTGACTCTTAAAGGTGAAGTCTGAAGAGGATTTCAGCATTGTGGTTTTGGCATGAAATGCTTAATTCTTTACATTTTATGTAGATCATAACTGACATAGAAGCTCAGTAGTACTGTTATTAGGCAGGCTTTGCGCATTTTGCTAATGGGATTGAAATCACCAGATTGAGAGTAGAGATTCAAGGAGCAGTTAGGTATGGTTCAATATGAGAACAAATGATATATTAAAACAATATCGACAAGTATAAATTAACACGTTGCAAATTTTTGTGGTTTGATCTCAGGTGGAAATGGATTTGTGAAACAAAATAATTCATAACCACGTGCAAAAATAAGCAGTGTATACAACAATACATGATGGACCTATTCTGATGTTGCAGAAATACCAAAGATCATGTGGTTTAGGCCATTAAACACATGGCAACATATGTTCTGCATATATTTTCCATTGCCATAGTTTTTTTGGTGACATTATGTGAAAAGACTAAGCAAACCCATCAATGTGTATAAAAAGCTGTACACACATACTGTTATATTTTTTGCCCAAATTCTTAATCAGATTTGTTATTCTCTACTCCCCATCCAGAAAGGTCAGTGTTATCCATGAATGTGTAATATGGTACACAGCATGCGATAATTTGACTTGGATAAGTTGATGACACATTAATTTGGCTAGACAATATTGTACATATTAGGGGGAAGGCTGTGGTAAATGGTGCTTGCACTCTGTTGCTAATGCTCTTGCTTTTAGTAATCTGCAAAAGGGTTAACATTCATTAAATGTAAAATTATGTTTCTCAGACAACTGTATATGCAAATTGAGTTATTAAACTTAAAACATGACTTATTTCAAATGGCAAGGGTTTGCAATTGTAAACCAGTTTACCTTTTTGTTTCTTTGCACCCACTGAATGTATGAGGTGGTTGTGCCTAAAAATTGAGTAAATATTTCTGTATACAATATAAATCTGTCATGTCTAGATAGTTTTCTTGAGAATTGTCCAGCGGAGGAAGGCATAATTGCTTGTGTTGTCCAAAGAGAACTATCTATGCTATGAGACACACCAATTACTCTGTAGTATGATTGCAGTGATGTTTTTCAGCAATCTTAAGGGCAGTCTACATGGATGAAACTGGATCTAACATTATAGATCACTTGACAGACACAGAATCTGAGGAGTCTTGTGTATTATACAGCAAAAATGTGGCTTTCTAAGTCAGTACAGCTATTTTCATGAAGGTGAACCTGGTTTTGTTGAATTATCCACATAAATCACACCATTGTTTCTACCTGAAAAGTCATTCTACTAAAGTGCAGGTAAGCTAAAGTAGTCTTATCTGTAATATGTCTATACAGCTATGTTTTATAAGTGTAGTGTTGACCTGGGAAGCAGAATTTTTATATATCTTTAAATGCAGGCCCTGCATTAAAACTTAATTTTGATAGCTATTGTATATCAAATGTTTACATGCAAGTGTGGCTATTATAAATGTTTGTCTAAAGATGGTAAAGTTTAGGTTAAATGGGCATAATCTGTTTCAGGTTGTAAGGGTTATATTTGTAGTTTGTAAAATGTAATGAGGAAAAAGTAATGCTGTTTGGTCTTTTTAGCACAGCATTTTGGCATTTCTAAGGAAACATACAGTAAGTTGGACTTTTTTGGAGAGGAAAAGAGTATTGTGTATACTGGATTAAACAAATTAAACACTGTGTTCCGCATGTCATAAATCCTAATTCTGGATGTCATACATTGTTCTGCTCATCAGAAACTCTTCTGTACAATTTATGGGAACTGTGATTGTTATATGCTGTTATATTGATGAAAACAGTTGCAGCGACTGCTGGACACTGGTAAATTTGAATAAGCTTTTCAAAAATGGTTAACCAACTGTTTCATGCACTGTTTTAATAAGTATTTTACACTGCCAGATTGCTTTATGGGTTTATTAAGATGAAAGTGACTGATTTTGAGTCAAATTGCCGGTATGAACTCCTTACAGAATTCTAAATGTCTGTGAATTTCTTGATGGCAGAAAAGCGTAATGCCTTACTGTAAGGAAACTCATAACTTAATACTTTGAAATGCACAAAATGATGCACAATAATGTGAAATGTCAGATTATTTGAGCCATGATAAAATTAATGGAAATCTAATTTGAGCATTTTAAGTGAAAAACCTAAACTTTATCATTGTTGTAAGGGGACTTGTAAGGGTTGGGCTGAGGGAGGGTGCATGCCAAGTGTCAGTTTTAATCCCCATTACGAGTTACTATGTTTTTATTGGAATAATTTTTGTACAACATAACATAATAAATGTTTTACTTATTAAAGCTGTCACGTGTTTGGATTCAGTGCATATTTTATATTAATTTTTCCACCACATATTGTATCTTGCTAGTAAATATTACATCCCTTATCCACTGAAAGCATGATTTTAGGCTGGTCTACAATTTGATATATAATGTGTGCAGTTCTCCTTCAGCACCACTGTTTAATAAAGAGCTTCATTAGAAGGAAGTCAAGCATTTTGTTTTCAGTTTATAATTGTAAGAACCAGGCTAGTTCCTTCTTTTTGACAGCTGCTCTGATGTGCAGGTGGGGGATTCTGACAATCTGCCATATGTGCAGTACATGAACCACCCTGAAGGCCTCCTGAACGCCGCGTCAAACTGCTCCTGGCAGTTGACTGGCTGCTCTACTATAACGTTTCGAATACGTCCATGTTAACTGCAGATAGGTACTGGTTATTTACTTAGTGGAAACCTTTTTTGCAAGGCTACTTATGTTTTTTTTTTTTTTTTTTTTAAAACTCTACCATTAACCTATTTAAACATCAAGGTGTTCTAACTCCTATCTCAGGGTAAGTACACTCATCCCTTCAATGATGGAGTCATGTAAAATGGAAAAATTTCTGCTGTCAATGACAATAATACCCTTTTTTTCAGACAGCTGTATTTTTGCTCATTTCGGTATTATTATTTCCACAAGAGATATGGTATTGGACCAAGAGAAACACTTGCTATCTCAAAAACATAAGGGTTTTTCCCCCTCAGTAATGTCAATCTGTTTTCTAGCTAAAACTAGTGTGTTAGCATTAAAATTATCATGTATATAATTACCACTGTCAGTAATAAAACCTTAATCTCACTATCAAATGACTATCTTTTACCATTCATGTTACAGTCAAGAGCTTCTAAAAATGGCTGTCATACAACCATAGGAACACCACATAGTGGCCAGTTTTAGCATTTATTGACTTTACTACAGATGTTAACAGCACAGCGCTTCTAACAGGAGAGTGTCTGTGGTTTGCAGAATGAAGGACATAGGCAGTGATCTTGTGAACTTTATTCCATAATTACCTGTGAGCCAAATGTTCAATGTCTGATATGTTGAAGGAAAATTATGAAAGGCATTGAGTAAGACAGCAAAGACACTGAAAAGTACAAATTTTTAAAATATATTTATTTCCATTTGATACCTTTGGAACAAGATGTTGCCTGACAGGGTGATAAAATCCAATGAATTAATTCTGTGAGGGGCAGGTGTATCTTGCTCAAGGGCAACATGAAAGAACCATGGACTCAGACTTTGAGGTGCTGATCCTCATCCCAGCCGCTTCACGCTTGGCTGCAAACCGCTCCAGTGCGTGTTGGAGGCAACCATGTGACGGTGCCAAAAGGACAACATCATCCGCAAAAAGCAGAGACGTCACATTTACATCTATTTACATTTACATTTACATTTATAAAGCAGATGCTTTTGTCTAAAGCAACGTACATCTCAGCAGAAGTACAATTTATGCATTACATTAAGAGAAGGAGACATAGCTGCAGACATGAAAGTCTCAAGCAAACCTAGTTTGTTACCTACCACTTGCTGCACCGAGGTTCATCGTTCAAATAGGTACATAAAACACAGGATAGACACCTTCCGACTCCCACAAAGAATGCCCTCCTGGCATCGGCTGCACCTTGATATCCTGTCCATGAAGACCACAAACAGGAGTGGAGACAAGACACAACCTTGGCGGAGTCCAACACCCACATTGAACAGGCTTGACTTAATGCCAAGTGTGCGGACACAGTTTTCGCTTTGTATGTACAGAGACTGAATGGCCCGCAGTAGTGGCCCCAGTACCCCATACTCCCGAAGCACCTTGTACAGAATTTCCTGGGGAACACGGTAATAGACCTTCTCCAAGTCCACAAAACACATGTAGACTGGAATAGCAAACTCCCATGCCCCTTCAATTATCTGTGAGAGGGTAAAAAGCTGGTCCACTGTTCCACGGCCAGGGTGGAATCCGCATTGTCCCTCTTCAATCTGAGGTTCAACTATCGGCCGGAGCCTCATCTCCAGCCCGCTGGCACAGACTTTCCCAGGGAGACTGAGAAGTGTGATACCCCGATAGTTGGCACACACTCTCCAGTCCACAATCCAAAGGCACTATCCCCGAGGTCCATGCAACATTGCAGAGGTGTGACAGCCATGACATCCAGGGCCTTATGCAGTTCCAGGCAAATCTCATCCACCCCCCCGGTGCTTTGCCACCGTGGAGCTACCAACTACCTCAGTGACTTCCACCAGGGAAATGGACTCTGGCAGTCCGGAAGCCTCTGGCCCTGACTCCTGTAAGGGAGGCATATCACTTGGGTTAAAGAGTTCTTCAAAGTGCTCCTTCCACCTCCCGACAATGTCCTCATCAGAGTCCAGAGTTTCTCCACTCCTGCTGAGCACAGTCTGAGCGAAGCTCCTCCGACCCCTTTCTGAGCTGCCAGATGGTTCTCCAGAACCTCTTTGAAGCAGACCGATAGTCATTTTCCATGGCCTCTCCAAACTCCTCTCCATGCCCTCGATTTCGCTTCTGCAACCACAGTCGCTCCTGCCTTTTTCGCCTGCCGGTACTTGTCTGCTGAGTCAGGAGTCCCCAGAGCCAACCAGGCCCTAAAGGCCTCCTTCTTCAGCTTGACGGCTTCCTTCACCACCGGGGTCTACCAGCGGATTCTCAGGTTGCCGCCCTGGCTGGCACCAACAAGCTTTTGGCCACAGCTGTGCCTGGCTGCTTCCACAATGGAAGTTTTGAACAGAGTCCATTCAGACTCCATGTCCCCTACCTCCTCCAGGACATGGGAGAAGCTCTCCCGGAGTTGTGAGTTAAAATCATTCCAGACAAGGTCCTCCGACAGTCATTCCCAGCACACCCTCATTAATTGTCTGGGCCTACCGGGTCCATCCATCAGTTTTCCCTGCCATCTGATCCAACTCACCACCAGATGGTGATCGGTTGACAGCTCAGCACTTCTCTTCACCCAAGTGTACAGAACATATGGCCTCAAGTCAGATGAAACGACTACAAAGTTGATCATTGACCTTTGGCCCAAGGAGCTCTGGTACCAAGTACACATTTGAGCATCCTTGTGTTCGAACATGGTGTTTGTTATGGACAAACCATGATGAGCACAGAAGTCCAATAACATCTCACCATTCCGGTTCAGATTGGACAAGTCATTCTTCCCAATCACCCCCCACCAGATTTCCCAGTCACTGCCAACGTGAGCATTGAAGTCCCCCAGCAGGACAATGGAGTCTGTAGGTGGGGCCCTGTCCAGAACCCCACCCACCTTCTCCAATAAGATCAAATACTCTGAACTGCTGTTTGGTGCACAAGCACACACAACATTCAAAGTTTTCCTTTCTGCGCCCCTAAGTCACACTGAGGCAACCCTCTCATCCACCGGGTCAAACTCCAACTGTATGGCAGCCAGCCGGGGGTTTTGAGTATCCCCACACCTGCCCGGCACCTCTCACCCTGTGCAACTCCTGAGTAGGAAAGGGACCACCCCCTATCAAGGACTTTGGTTCCAGAGCCAACACTGTGAGTGGAAGTGAGCCCAACTATATCTAGTTGGTATTTCTCAACCTCCCGCACCAGTTCCAGCTCCTCCACCCCCAGTGAGGTAACATTCCACATACCAAGAGCCAGTTTCTGTCACAAGGGGCCGTGATGCCATGCGCCACCCTGCTCCCCCACCGCCTGGTACACATTGCACCCAACCCCAACGTCGGACCTTGTGGGTGGCACCTAAACCATACGACAAGCTATCTACAGACAGACAGACTGGCAACTGAGGATCGAAATGACATGGCACCTGCTCTAAAGCCACCAGTTCCTTAGCTTGTTGTTCTCGGTTACCCCATACAAATCGATTGTCTTCTCTCAATAAGTGGTTCAAACGATGTAAAATCTCTGACAGATTGGGTATAAACGATCTGTTGTAATTGAGCATACCACAGAAAGCTCGTACTTGCTGCACGTCTTTGGGAGGCGGAGTATCAAGCAATGCTCTCACCTTTCCTTTTGACTTATGTAACCCCTCTTTGTCAATCACGTGTCCGACATAGTGCACCTTGGATGCTCCGAAAATACACTTATCCCCATTCAGTCTTAGTCCATACACCTGTAAGCGTGGCATTACTAGATGCAGGTTGGTCCAATGTTCTGCCTCAGTCCGCCCTGTGATGATTATATCGTCAGGGTAGCATTGTGTTTGGGGAATGTCTCGTAATATTTGGTCCATGGCCTGTTGCCATAGCATAGGGGCGGAGGCTACCCCAAAAAACCAGACGCTTGTAGCATTTCAGACCCAGGTGAGTATTCACAGTTAACAAGTGGCTGGATTCTTCCTCCACCTCCATCTGTAAGTATGCCGATGCCAGGTCGAGTGTAGTGAACACTGTTTCCTCTGCGAGTTTCGCAAATTTTTCTTCGATCCGCGGCAGCGGGTATACTGGCATCTGGAGTACCGGGTTAATTGTCACTGAAAAGTCTCCACACACCTTACCATCTCGTTTGAAAGGGGTCACAATAGGAGCAGCCATGTCGGAGGACTGGACACTGTGAATTATGCCTTCTGTCTCCAGCTCTAACAATCCCTGTTCTACCATAGGTCGTCTGGCGAATGAGACCGGCCGAGCTTTATGAAACTGCAGAACTGCTCCTTCTTTTAACTGCAACTTTGCTTTAATGCACTTTAATTGTCCCAGTTTCTTGTCAAAGACCATTAGGTATTTCTGTACCATTTCTCGCAATGGACTCTTACTCCGTACGTCATGATACGACATGTTGCCCCTTTATGACCATTCGACTCTAGGATCAACGCCAAAAACTCTCTGGACCGTTTCCCAGTCTGCCATCTTACATAACCATTCCCTTCGAAACAGTGGAGGTCCAGTCCCTTTAACCATGTATAGGTCTAGAGCAAACAACTTCTTTAGTTCTTCAACCTGCACCTTAGCCTTCTGGACCACCTCCAACTTTTAACCAGAATAGACTGTCAGGGACATCTTGGTCTTGAGGGTGGGGAGCCCAAGAAATGTCTGGTGAAACTCTCCTTGGTTTATAACGCTCACCCCCAAAGCGGCATCAATCTTCATCTCCAGGAGTTTGTCCTCGACCTTTACCATATGCATGACTGGCTCAACCGCTGTGTAACTATACATTAGTTTTTGAATGGATTGTGGTGCTGGGTCCTCTAAATCACTAGCACTGCTGTCATCTGAGTTATGCATGGTGTGCACTTGCTCGCTCTGGCCTGATTGGGGTTTCTTCTCATGGCACATGCTTGCCTTGTGGCCTCCCTGTTGGCAGGCATTACAAGACTTGTCCCTATAGGAACAGGTTTGGGGAGCATGATTTGAGCCTCAACAACGGTGGCATACCCTGAATCGGTCCGACTTTCATTTACCCCTATTGCTCTGTTTCAGGGTTCTACTGGGATCCATGCGATGCACCTCGGTGTTGGATGTGCCTGGGTTGTGGTTAGCACCAGCAGTCTTTGACAGCGCTAAAGCCTGGGCATCTTTTTGAGCCGCTTCCATCACCACTTCAATCTCTATAGCCCTTCTTAATGTCAGATCCTTTTCAGTTAGTAACTTTCTTTGGATAGCTTCAGATTGGAGCCCACAAACAAACGTGTCTCTTAGTGTTTCATCTAGAAAAGTTTTAAACTCACATTTTTCTGTCAGACGTCATACCTTGGCTTCAAATTCTGCTACACTCTCCTGTGGTTCCTGAGTTGTTGAGTAGAATCTAAAGCGTTCTGCAATCGTTAATGGAGCTGGCGATAATTCCTCCTTCAGTGTCTTAATAATGGTAGTGTAGCTCTTGGCGGCAGGCTTTTCGGGAGCTAACAGCATCCGCAGAAGCGCGTAGGCTTCATCACCTATTACTGCTAATAAGGTTGCAACTTTTTTTATTTTCGTCGATGCTATTTGCCATACAAAATTGTTCAAACCTGTCATAATAATTGTCCCACGAAGCGTTCTTGTTATAAGCCTCAATCTGTCCAATAAAGCCTGCCATCTTGATGTTCTTCGCCGGACCGCCGTCAGTGCGCGGGGTGCTTTTATCCGAACGCGGCTAGTCAGAATTCTGTATCGATACAGTTGGACTACCTCCGCATTCAGGGTCCCATCCTACTGTAAGCATCCCATCCTCGTCGCCAGTTGTTATGTCCGCAATCCGTAAAGCAACAAGGTCCACACGAGGTTCAGTGGAACAGAACGTGTCAACTTTATTTCACACACAAGCGCAATGCACATGCGCCTACGCATCGGCGCTGCAGCATGTTTATATATACACAACACTGTCATTGTTGTTTTTTTATTTTATGTTTTAGTGTAGTGTAGGTTACTTTACTCTGTGTGGGTGTTTATTAATTTCCTTAATTGTGTTTGTATATTTGATCAGATGTATTTGTATCATTTACTTGTTATACCGATGGGGGTGCGGTGGCGCAGTGGGTTGAACCACAGTCCTGCTTTCCGGTGGGTCTGGGGTTCGAGTCCCGCTTGGGGTGCCTTGCGACGGACTGGCGTCCCGTCCTGGGTGTGTCCCCTCCCCCTCCGGCCTTACGCCCTGTGTTGCCGGGTAGGCTCCGGTTCCCCGTGACCCTGTACGGGACAAGCGGTTCTGAAAATGTGTGTGTGTGTGTACTTGTTATACCAAAATTTCAGTAGGGGAGACATGTTGTGAAAAGGAAAACACCAAAGAACAGTAGGTAAGGTGTATGGTAACACCCTAGGAACAGGCCAGGGGACTGTCCCTTCACCCTTGAGCATTACTGGAGTTACCAGGTAAATTCCTTTTAATTATTTATGGTTTTGCCTGGGGTATGTTTTTGTGTCTAAAGGTCCTGTCATACTGTCTTTATATTAGTTGGTTTTATTGATTTTATTGTTTTATTTCTGAATTTATCGTTGACATGACAATTTTTAGGATTTATGACGTATTGAAAAAATATTTGTCGGAAATGATGAATGGAGAAATGTTTACCTGCGGAGTTGTAGTGTACGGACCCAGACACTGGTGGGCTGGTATTCCATTCTGATAGTTTTTTTTTTTTTTTTTTTTCCTTCTAAAAAGTTGGATTACAAATCTTGAGGAAAAATGGCCCTGGGACTGAGGGCACTGATTTGCGCTACTACGGCGACATCAAGCAGATAGCCTTCACTTTGTCTCTCCCACTGAAATTTCCCATCGGCGCCGTAATTCCAGGAAGTGACGACATTTCCATTTCCGTGCAAAGTAAACTTGTAAAACAAACAGATTTCCCGTTGAAATGAACAATGTGAGTGGTTCTCCGGAGAAAGCTGGCGGAGCCTTGAGCCTATGGCAATCTGGTGTGGGCGGGAATTAAGATGAAGGGGGCGGTCTCTAAAATCGGAGGGAATTTTAATATCTAAAAAAGATGGACGCCTTGTATTGATAAATAACACTCGCATTCTCACATTCCGTTTTAGGATTTATGCAGGGATCAAAATGAGAATCTATATCACAGCTGGCGTGTGCTAAATTGTTACGATCGTTAGTAGTTAGCGTTACAATAGTGCAGTTAGTATTAGAGCAGCTTACGACGAGCTGCTGCCCGGTCCCGTTCGGTTATGAAACACTAGTACTACTAGGCTGACTAGGCAGCTAGCGAGCAGCTCGAGACACGTCGTCGGTCGGAGAAGAGCGACGATGCACGCGAGCAGAAAAAGTCTGGCACTGCAGCTGTGCAAGGCAGTGAATGAGGGCGAACCCAGGTACGGACTCTCTGCTGGCCGCATTGCCAATCATTTATTGTATGGCACAAATTCAAATACCATGTGAATCAGCAATGACGCAACGTGTCACAGCAGATAAGATGAGCACTTGGCTGATTCCCTCAATGCACGTACAATGTTGCCCCATCATCATGCTTTGAGTCCACTAGGTTGTAACTTAATGCCAGGAGCTCATGTCCTGCGTGAATTGGACTGATCAACAGTGCTTTTGTGTTCCCTTCTAGGGTGGTGGAGGCCCTGCTCCTGCAGGGGGCCAGTCCTAATCTGGTCCTTCCGAAGGGGGTGGCAGCTGTGCACCTGGCAGCGGGCAAAGAGACAGAGAAGAGGATCCGCTGCCTGAAATTGCTCCTGCAGTATGGTGCGGACCCCAATGTGAGGTAGGTTACATCGTGTGGTCTCCAATGTACAGTGGATCACATGGTACAGACCCCTAATGTTAAATAGGTTACATGATGTGAGAGCCCCAGTGATGTTTGGGTCACACAGTATGGACCTCAGTGTAAGGTGGATCACACAATGGTGTAGATCCCATTGTTAGGTAGATTACATGGTATGGACCCCAATGTATGGTGGATCACATAGTCTGGGCACCCGTGTAATGTAAGTTATAATATCCCTCTCATTACTTCATAAAAGTTATCAAAACCTGCATATGCACTCCTGTGTGTAAGAGCAATGTACTTATTGTTTCTTAGATCTGTGGAGGACCTGACCCCTGTGCACATTGCTGCTTTATGGGGTTGCTACCAGAACCTGAAACTCCTTCTGCAGAATGGGGGAAATCCCAACTTAGAGGACCAGGTAAGATATGTTTTTGTTACATTTTTTTTTTTTTTTTTGCTGTACATTTTTTTCAGTATTTATCAATGAGTCCTAAAAATACTTAAGCACAGACAGCAAAGACTTTCCTGCTGGCTGTAGAAACCCACCAAAAAGAGGTAATCTCTAAGCACATAGTCTTCCAAATTCATGGACAATGAATATCAGAGGTCTTCTTGTCCAACTTCTTGAGCATGCATGCCCTTGTGAGGAGCTCATGCATGTGGGCCTTCAGTTTAACTGCCATTGTTTTAAAACTGCATGGGTCAGTTAAATGTAGCTAAATAGAGTCATGTGCCGCTTAATGACTTACCGCATATACGACGGTAGTCCTAAAAGATTATAATGGGGCTGAAATATTCCTATCAACTAGCGACGTCGTAGCCATCGTAACGTCGTAGAGCAATATGTTACTCACATGTTTGTGGTGGTGCTGCTGTAAACAAACCTACCGTACTGCCAGTCATATAAAAGTATAGCTCAAGTACTTTTTATCTTTATTTAGAGTATGCTCTTTCTACTTATGGAAAAAAGTTTACTGTAAAATAGTATGCTGTGTTACACCGGCAGCAGCATCATAAATCTCGTTTTTACCATGTCTCTTGACTGCATCAAGGCTATACTATCTAGGTTTGTGTAAGTACACTTATGTCCACAAAACGAAGAAATCGCCTAACAATGCATTTCTCAGAATGTATCCCCATTTTTAAGCAACGCGTATCTGTATCTTTATCCTTTCATGAATATGAAGCAGTTCATCTTTTGTAATCTTGGTTTGAAAACTGAAACAATTTTATCCAAACTTTCCTCCTCCTCAGGATGGGAATAAAGCTGCTGATCTAGCAAAACAACAGGAAAACCGAAGATGTGCACGGCTCCTGCAGGAATATCATTCCTGGGACGCTTTGGAGGTCGAACATGAGGATGTACCCCAGTTTCAGTACTGTAAGATGAAAAAGGGGCAATTAGAAAAAGAACAGTTGTCTTTTGTTGTTGCTGTTGCACATATAACATAACCTTCTAATCTTTTCTTTGCAGCCTTTTATCATGGCCAAGATGGCAGAGATAGTATTGGCCTGCAGTCCCTACTGAGTGATTTTGAGGATGGACCACTCAGTAGCACACGGCGCTCCTCCTTGCTGCACCTCTCTCAGATCAGTAGCAGGCCCAGTTGGAGAGGCAGGTCTCATCTGTCAGCACTATCTGACAGAGAGTTGGACTGGGATCCTGCAGCTCCATCTCTGTTCAGCAGCACTCGGATGTCAGCCGGAGGTCCAGGAGCTCTCTCTGAGATCTTACCCATTGTAGATGAGGAAGCACCGCTTGTGGACTACCATATGAATCAACCTAAAGATCCAGTGATCCATAAAACTTCAAACGCTTCTTTCCTTACACTGGGCTCATCCTCTTTCTCACATTGCACTAGCCCTAAAAGTATAAGCTTCAAAGATGTGGACGAGTACTTCAATGTATTTGATGCTGAGTCTCCCCAACAGCTTGAACACCAGGGCAGTCACTCCTCAGAAGACATTACAGTTGACTTCTCTGAATACCCAGAATTCCTGAATTCAGAGCGCATGGCTACTGTGTTGCAGAATCAGGGAATTGATGTTACTTCTCCTGATCATGTTTTTGTCTTTTCTCGTGACCGCCATTGTGCTAGCCCAGACTTGGATAAAACTGTAGCTGGACATTGGCTGGAGGAGGAGGAAGAGGGAGCAGGAGATGATGGGCAACTGGCTGAAGTAAAGAATCCTGTTGAACCCGCCTCCTGCTCCAGCAGTGGGACTAGTGAGTATAGTAATTGTGATAGTGACCATTATACTACTGCTGTAGGACTTTCCTGCCATCACAAGGATGCTTCACCTGGGAATGACAGTAGTGAAACAAGAGAGACCGCCTGTCAGGATAATGATTCAGCAGGAGAACCCTTGTCACTTTCAGAATACAAAGCAGCTTCACAGCATCAACCACCAGCGGCAGATGGAGTGTTCAGTACTGATAGTCCTGGCAAACTGGGATTAGACACAAACTTGTCTGATGAGTTCAAACAAGGTGTCCAAGGTTTGGCTGCCACAGATTTAGGTCTTTTTCCCATGATGAAGGACCTGACACTTTCTCCTGAAACCCCTTTTAGAAAACTTAAAGATAGGGATCTGAAGGATGTAAATAAGGAACCTTCGGACAACCTGGGGGAATGGGCAGAGCCGCTGCCTGCTGATGGAGAAATGGTTAGAGGGGTTGTGGGTGCCTTCAAAGCCATGTTTGTGTGTGATGGACAGGAAGTTGTGCTGCCTCTGACCCCAAGCCCCTTTGTTACTGGGAGGACCCGGTCCAGACTCAGCCGCTGCTCCCTGAGGAATAACAGCAACTCAGGTACCAAGATCTTGTCCTCTACTTCATCCTTATTTGAGGACACCTTACCTACGCCAGTGCGCTTGCATCGTTCCCGCACCAGGATGCAGAATGGCAGCCGAGTACATGACAGCATGCCATCCAGCCTTCACGGCACTCCTGTGAATTCAGAGAGAGGAGAGCCCAACTTTGCTGATTCCACTGTGCAGAGTTACAAGACCACTCAGACCAACACCCTTACACTTGACAGTCAAGCAGACACACTCATAATCTCTGGTAGTGCAGCTGATACTGTTATCCTGAGGAAGGAGAGTGGTGAAGGCTTAACGGATTCATCAAAGAGTCTGTTAGTTTGTTCTGGTGCTGCTGCCACCAATGTGGGTGACAGTCAAGCAGATACACTCATAATCTCTGGTAGTGCAGCTGATACCGTGATCCTGGAGAAGGAGAGTGGTGAAGGCTTAACTGATTCATCGCAGAGTCTGTTAGTTTGTCCGGGTGCTGCTGCCACCGATGTGGGTGAGTTTCTAACAGATGATTTGTCCTCTTCAGATAAGGTGAAGTCCAGTAATCAGTTGAACTCTGCTGATTCACAAGAAGAAGTATTCTGTCTTAGATCCAGTACACAAGAGCCTTGGATCACAGATGACAAGCTGTCTGGGGACTCTCAGTCAGAGGCTGGACCCATGCCGATGGCTAAGAACGACTGCAGTTCACCAGAGGCACGGAGCAATCCACTTGCAACTCCAGCATCAGGATGCACCCCTCGATACAGCATCAGTAGGCTCTCAGCGTGCCACAAGCCCCAGAGCTTAGCTAATCTTTCCTACACTGCTGGCGGGCAGCCTCTGATCCTTGACCAGGAGGAACCCGTGGAATACCTCTATACTGATTTTGAGGAGGGCCACGAACTTATTGAGTGTCATGTGCCACCCACAGCCAACATAACCCTCAACTCTGACACCAGCACTGCCACCAGCGAGGACACCATACTGTACGATTGGCGTTATCTGCAGCTCAGCCCAAAGAAAGGGAAGGAAAGTGTTCAACCCCAGAAGGACAATTTGCCCGATGTCTCGGGACTGACTGACAAGGAACTGAGGAACAGGTTAAAGGATCTGGGAGAAGACCCAGGACCCATCAGCATTTTGACCCGACCACTATACATCCAGAAACTACGTCAGCTGCAGCAGGAGGCCATAAACAGGCAGCCTGTTGTGCACAATCCAGGTAAGTTCTTTGATGATTCATAGCTAGTGATCAATAATAATGGTGTTAATAAACAGATTTTCCTTTTTTTACTTTATATTTGATAAATCCAAGATTCCCACTGTATGAAACCATTGTTTTTGAAATAGCATTTTGTGCATCTTAATGCACAAAACTAAACCAGTTAAAACAATTAACTTTAACCATTTTGAATTTTTTCCAAGCAGGATACAGTGTAGAGCTTGCTAGTGCACTACATACCTTCACTCTGCCTGACTGCCAAGCTGATGAACTGGCACTGTGTCAGCAGTTTGACCAACCAGACCAGAACAGAAAGTGGCGGGAGGGCATCATTAAGTCCAGCTTCAACTACTTGCTCCTTGACCCAAGGTGAGCCAGAATGCCAGGTTTCTTTGCACTCCTATGCATAAGTGTACTCAGTTGCTGTCTTAGAATTTTCTTTAACAGCAGTTTTGTGATGTGGCCATGCATTTCTGACTTTTGTTTCCTCCTGCAGAGTTACCAAAAACCTCCCCTGTCGCAGTATGTCTGTGACACCTATAGAATGTTTCCAGATCTTCATCAAGGCTGTCTTCTACATAGGCAAGGGGAAACGCTCTCGCCCTTACAGCCACTTGTATGAAGCCCTGGACTATTACAAAGGAGACAAGACCTCAAAGGTGAATCATATTTAATAAATATATTAGATTGACTTTGATTTGATTGATTTATTTCTTTGCCCATTACATTTATTAACATGTATACCAAAACACTATTGATGTGTCAAGGTGTAGATGGTGGGCACATAATTAGAGGTTGATAGTGCATTGGTAGAATGCTGTTTTCTGTGATCTGCAGGTTTCTTTTAATGAATGTACATTGATATGATTGATTTACAAATTTTGGAAGATACAAACAGTTCTCATTTATTGATTTTAAATAAGAATTCCTTTAGTCAAAATTTCTGCATCTTGCAGAGTGAAAGGAAAATGTGCCCAGGCTCAGTAAAGACAACTGGGATTGCCTTAATGCAACTCACTTCCCCAGTGTTTACAATTTATGTTTGGTGTTCATGAGTGTTGGTGATCAGTAGCAAAATGAGAAACAATATACACGTTGAAAAAAGACGGGAAAGCACACTCAAGCTTAATAAAACAAATGAATCTGTACAGTATGGACATGTTTCAACAAGATGCCTTCTTCAGCATATGTGTACATTTTGTGAGGAGTGACAAAAGTACAGTATGTAGACCATGTGAGAGGTTATGACATCATTGGACCAACAACTGCACAGACCATGTGAATATTTCAGTATTGCTCTGTTCATCCAATGATGTCATAACCTATCACATGGTATACACATTGTATTTATTTCACTCCTTATAACATGTACACATTGGCTGAAGAAGGCAGCTTGCTGTTACGTGTCCGTATTGTATGAATTAAAGTGTGTTTCCCTAACTTTAAAAATACCGTCCCATCTTTTTTTCTAAATTCCATCCATCCATCCATCTTCTGTCCCGCTTGTCCTAAAAGGGTCGCGGTGGCAGCAGGGAGAGCAGAGAGGCCCAGCTGCCCCTGTCCCCCACAACTTCCTCCAGCTCAACCTGGGGGATCCCCAGCCGTTCCCAGGCCAACTGTGAGATGTAATCCCTCCAGCGGGTCCTGGGCCGACCTCGGGGGCCTCATCCCAGTTGGCCGTGCCTGGTATACCTCTAAAGGGAGGCTCCAGGGGGCATCCTTATCAAATGCCCGAACCACCTCAACTAGCTCCTCTCAATGTGAAGGAGTAGCAGCTCTACTCTGAGCTCCTCTCAGATGTCCGAACTCCAGTCCCAACACCCTGCAGAGAAAACTCATTTCGGCCACTTGTATCCGCGATCTTATTCTTTCGGTCATCACCCAGAGTTGATGACCACAGGTGAGGGTAGGGCTGTAGATTAACCGGTAAATGGAGAGCTTCGCCTTATGGTTCAGCTCCCCCTTCACCACTACAGTCCGGTACAGCAACCCCATTACTGCTGCCGCTGCTCCCAGTCTGTGGCCGATCTCATGCTCCCTTCTTCCCTCACTCATGAACAAGACCCCAATATACTTGAATTCCTCCACCTGGGGCAAAAACTCTCCCCTTACCTGGAGGGGGCATACCATCCTTTTCCGTGAGAGAACCATGGACTCAGACTTTGAGGTGCTGATCCTCATCCCCACCGCTTCACACTCGGCTGCAAACCGTTCCGGTACGTGCTGGAGGCAGCCGTGTGACGGTGCCAAAAGGACATCATCATCTGCAAAAAGCAGAGACGTCACCTTCCGACTCCCACACAGAATGCCCTCCTGACCTCGACTGCGCCTTGATATCCTGTCCATGAAAACCACAAACAGGAGTGGAGACAAGGCACAACCTTGGCGGAGTCCAACACCCACACTGAACAGGCTCGACTTAATGTCGAGTATGCGGACACAGCTTTCAAATATAAATTGCTTCTGCATTCTCTCCATCAATGTTATATGCCTTTTGGAAAACCTTTGGTGTTTTAACAGTGGGATTCAGCCCTATGTGTGTTTTTTTTATTTTGACCTATGACAATGCTCTTGACTTTGTTCCTAATTCTCTTTCTCCTTCTCTTGTTCAATGTGCCGCAGAAACTTTGCTCCAAAGTCCAGCATATCCTGCAGGTCTGGAGGGCTGGCCTGGGGGTCATCTCTCTGCATTGCTTCCAGAATGTCATCCCTGTTGAGGCGTACACCCGCGAAGCTTGCATGGTGGATGCGATTGGTAAGGAACTGGAGCAACTTCTGCACATTGCACTTCTTTTGAACATGTGAGCTTTGGGTCAAACCACTATAGCCATCTCTAACCACTACGCTACCAGTTTTTCCTGCAAATTAATTTTCTTCCATATCAAGAGAGTTGAATTATATAAGAGACTATATAAATTGTTTTTGAGTTATTGAGTAGATCGCTTCTATTTTATTAATTCAAACATATGGAGTGTGTTAATAGAGTTTGGATTTTGGGTGTAACTAATGAAAATACCAAGAAATGGCAAAAGAAAAAACTAATTCAGCATAAAACACTAAAAGATATTTAAACACATTAAAAACTGTTTTTCATGAGTATTTTGATTTGCTTACACACTTGGGATTAGACATCTAATTTTAGTTCTAGAAAGTTTTAAAAGGCACATTCATATTTTTTCTTTTATTTTAATAAACATCCTATGCAGGGTCACGGTGGTCTGGAACCTATCCTAGAAGCACAGGGAGCAGCATGGTACACCCTGGTCTTGATGCCAATCCATTGCAGGACATTGCTGTCCATGTTATAGACAAATTAGTCACCAATTCACATGAAACACATTTCTTAGGACTGTGTGAGGAAACCCACGTGAATACGAGAAGAATTTTCAAACGGCACAGACAGCCAAATTTGAACTACACAGCCCATTCACAATAAGACACAAACCTGTTGTGTCACCATGACACTCCATGTTAGTTAATATTTTAATTTCTAATAGTTTGTAAACAAGTGAGTAAAGGTCAACCACAACAGTGGACAGAAATTGTATTTTTTAGAGGTGAATTTTATTTCATTTTGGTGAATTATCTATTTCCCTTTTTTGGTAAAGGCTTCACCCAGAGCAGTATTATGCTAAGTGTTTGTGGTAATGTTATAATAAATATATGAGTACTAATTTGCTAACTTATTTGGCATTTGTTGTAATTTAATATTGAAAGCAACTTATACTGCTGTGGAAAAATTATTACATTTACATATATTCATTTAGCAGACGCTTTTTTCCAAAGCGACGTACATTTCATAAAAACTAAAATGTGTTCATTACCTTCAGAGAAAGAGACATAGCTGCAGATGTATGACTCTTAAGTACAGTTTGTTTCTTTCACCATACGTACCGATGTTCATCACACAAGTAGCTGCATAAAACTTTACCAGAATATCGCTGATTTCTAATCACCTTCCTAGTATTATTTTATTTTTTTTTTTTTGGAGATTCATATAAACATTTACATTACATTGCAGGAGTATCTCTGGAAAGGATTGATCAGAGCCTGATCACGAACATGTATACCTTACGTGAACTTAAGATCATGGGCAAAGTGAGTCTGGAAGAGATGAGTTTTGAGACCGTTTTTAAATGCAGACAAAGATTCAGCAGTTCTGAGCGAGAGAGGGAGGTCATTTCACTGGAATCAGCATTCTGATTATGTGTGAGATTTCCAATGATTTCCAATCTAAGAAATATACTGGCTGCAACCCACTGTAACCATAAAGTACATATTGTCTACATGACCAAAAAACATATACTTGCTAAATATTGACCTATACTTCACACGTGATTGTCAGCCAAAGGATGTCAGTCTCACGTTTCATGAACTACATAGTCACGGTAAAAAAAAAATGTTACAATAAGTAGCTGCAGTTCATTTGTGTAGCTAGGTTAAAACTATTCACTAACTAACAAGGTCTGCTTGCTTTCAGATTAGAACTTCAGCATCAACGGAATATCACTTAGCTAAATTAGACAGCATTACTAGGAATCAACTAGCTATATAATTTCCAGCTAATAATTGCTACAGTGCAATTTTGGTATCCTAAATGAATCACTGTCTAGTTAGATAACAATAAGATAACCACTATTTAACTGGGAAATCAAGTTAACACCCATGTACAATGTTATTTTTGGTTGTAAATTGACTTAAAAGTCTTTTTTTTTTAATGTAGGATGCCCAGGATCAGTGGTCAGCCACTGGCACCTGGACTCCCAGAGGCTTTTTTTTCTTTCTTTCCTTTGTGGCCAGTAGGCTTACTTATACTTTTAATAACTGCATGGATAATGTAGTAATTTAACTGATATCTTATTTCTTTGTCTTATCCCTTTGTTCAATGTTCTGTGTCCCTGTGTGAGAAGAGCGCTATATAGAAATCAATTTACTTGAGGGGGATGCAGTGGCACAGCAGGCTTGACCAGGTCCTGCTCTCTGGTGGGTCTGGGGTTTGAGTCCTGCTTGGGGTCCCTTGCGGTGGACTGGTGTCCTGTCCAGGGTGTGACCCCTCCCTCTCCAGCCTTGCACCCTGTGTTCCTGGATTAGGCCCCAGTTTGCCATGACCCCACTTGGGACAAACGCTGTCAGACTCTGTGTGTGTGTGTGTGTGTGTGTGTGTGTGTGTGTGTGTGTGTGTGTGTGTGTGTGTGTGTGGACTGACTGGGTAAGGCAGAATGTTTCCAGAATGTGACTGATCCTATAGGGTTTTACATTTATTTTAATTTGGAGCAACTTAACTGACTGGCATTTTTCATTTGTCTATTATTTTGGTAACTAGCACAGTGATGCAACAGGTAATGTGCAACCACTCTTGGGTTGTGCATTTTGACATGGTTTTGAGTCAGGCTCTGACTGCAGATTTTGCCTGTTCTCAGTGTTCACATGGGATTCCTTCCACACTCCAGTGATGTGTGAAGAAGGCAATGAGGCAACTCTGTACTTTTTAAACTTATTTTGACAAGTTCTGAAATAAGTAACTTCTACTCCAATATTGTTAGTCACCTTGGTCAATAAGGTGTGTGGGCTAGTAACACTACATAGTATCTATTGTAAGTCGCTTTGTAGAAAAAGTGTCTGCTAAGTGAATAAATGAGAATCATCTTCTGCACTCTCCCTTATCTTGAAACCCACACAAGTGGTTGCTAAGAGTTTGGTTTGACTCAGTAGCAGTTAATCTAATTTTTTATTAAATCTTCACTCTATCAGCTGTGAGACAGCCTATAGTTAAGATTACTTATAACGTAAAAGTTGCCAGTTTGAATATCACTTCTGTCAATGCTGCATTGCCTTTATGCAAAGTGTTTACTCTGAACTGTGATGGACTGTAGTCAAATCCATGATGTATCCTGTTTAGACCTACCTTCTGTGTTTGTAGAAAAGACTCTGGACCATCACAACCCTGACTTTGACAAAGCTATAAAAATGGGTAAACTGTTGCCAGTCATTTAAGATAAACCCATTTGCTAAATGGACAGTTAATGATATAGCTGTATCTTTTTTTCAGCAGGTACTGTAGTAGCTCCCTTGCAATCAAAGGGTGCAGGCTGAAATCCTAGTTCCTGCTGTAGTAGTACCCTTAAACACGGTACTTTCCCTGAATTGCTCTAATAAAAATGACTCAGTCTTATTAATGGATTAAGTTAGTAGGTAGCTTATTATACAAACTTTGTAAATCACTTGAACAAAGTTGTCAGCTAAATATGGATTAATTATAATAGTTAGTGGACTGTGGTCTTTTGTTTAGCATTTATTTGATTACTCTGACTAAAATTTATTGGGAGAACAGAAATAATTTGAGAAAATGTTTTTCCTTGAATTAAAAATTTATGGATACTGTTATGATTGCCAATGGTTCAGAACATTAAAAACAATTTCATTGGAATAAATTGTGTAACTGTACTTCTTAAACTTCATTTTGACAAGTTCTGAAATAAGTAACTTCTGCTCCAATATTGTATTATACCTACCTCTTGCCATTGATACCATACAGTGTCACAGGCTTGGAGTGTGTGATGTGAGCTCAAAATATGCAGTGTAGGATGTTTTTTCAAAAAAAAAAAAAAAGAACAAACAACTTTTGTTCTGGGGGCTTTACTTTCCAAAAAGTCATGTGATATATTCCATTTCCACATTTGTGTTCATATTTACAGTATACATTATAATGTATAAAAGATGCTTATATGGCATTTAATCAGCATTTTCTAAAGCTTTTTTGCTCATGTTCATGCTGACTAAGTATTTGATTATATGTGCTGCATTATAGAGCATCACATGTACATAACCAGGATGATCTCACAATCACGGTATTTTGTGTACAGAGGTTTTTTCATCCCCTTTGGTATGTCTTGTGGCAAGTCACATGAATGAGGTTTTTTTTTTAACCTTTTATGCATCCTTTTTACATTTTTCCTGTCTTATTGCCATCTAATCCATAGGCCTCAAGATGCTCACAAATCAGAAGCGAGGAGACTATTATGGGGTGGTGTCCACATGGCCAATGAAACGGCGCTGTGAGATGGGTGTTCACTTGCTGTACCGTGCCATGCAGATCTTCCTTGCAGAGGGAGAGAGGCAGCTGCGACCAGCAGACATTCGTGTGGGACACTGAGGGACCATGTCTGGACAAGACAAACAATGCTGTCAGCTGCCTTCATTCTCTCAGCAATATGTTTGGTCTTATTAATATTATTACAAAATTAGCAAATGCCCTCAATTTAGTAGGTGGTTTAGTGGTTTTCTTGATACCAATAAAGAACAGTGTTTCAGGTGTAAGACGTAGTTCTGCTGGGAAAGGAAGTGGACATTATGTCTTTGGGGGAAACTGGTATTGTACCTTTTAGTGTATATGTGAATTTTTCACTATTAAATATCCTGTTATCCAAAACAATAATGTTTTACATTTATTCATTTAGCAGATGCTTTTCCCCAAATCAGCTTACAATGTTAAGGTTACAGTTATTTACCCATTCATACAGCTGGGTAATTTTACTGGAGCAATTTAGGGTAAGTATTTTGCTCAAGGGTATTACAGTTGGAGATCGTACCTACGACATTTAGGCAGTAGTTCTGACCAGTACTCTACCAGCTGTCTCATGTTATAGATAGTTTTACGAAGCTTTGAGTGAAACTATTATTGAAAACATGATGGCAATAGTTTTGGCTAACAGCACAATTCTCCCAAAGTATAGCTAAAGAAATCCCAAGATCCATGGTTACAGTTTGAAGGGTTTTTTTAAAAAAAAAAACCAGGACTGGAATTATAAAAGCAACAGGCTAGACATACTTTTATGTAATGTTTTCTTAAATAATGAATGTTTTTTTTTTTTTTTTTTTTAAGTGAAACAAATCACCAAGTCATTATTAATGAATAGTATCACTAGTGCATGTAAAGGGTTTTTGTGAACTTTTAAGAGTTTCGGTTAAGTTTCTCTTGGGAGCTGTAATACTTTTTTGTTTGTATGGTCATAGCTCACTGAATGTGCTGGATAAAATGGGAATGATATTCTATGGTCATTGTCACGATTTAATTTGTCTATATAAACTGGATACCTTTGCACTATGACTTTGATGTGAATTATTTTTTTTTTTCAACATGCATTAATGTTTTTTTTTAAGATTGAAAACTCTAGGTTCTTTAGTTAAGTAGATAATACATGTCAAAATACTTTACCACTTCTCATGCTAACATATTATTTCCAAGCATTTCACACATAACACGTTAACAAATGAAAGCAAAAGTTTCAGCTATGAAGTTTTTTGTTTTTGGTAAGGGCCAAATATTTTACTTTGATTTTCATATGGTATCCATTTCTGTTCTGAACCAATTTCTAATGTGAAATTGTTATTGCTCTGAACACATTTTAATTGAATGTTTTGAGGAAAAACTTGTATCAAAGGAGTTTCACATTTTTAAAAACACTCTTTTAGAGATTCTATGGAAATATAATGATCTTTACCAAGATAACATGAGCAATAAATGGAACATAAAACTAATACTTTTTCTTTAATTCTGTTTGCAACCATCATATTTTTACCAGGAATCTCTGGAGTTTTATGCTGGTTTATTGTTTTACTGTGTATTCACATTAGCAATGATGTTAACATTAATGTAGGTTATGCTCTAAGAATATTTCCTGAATTTTTATTGAGAACAAAAACGCTATGTGGTGACCAGTAACAACAGGTTTTGTCAAGTCATTCTTTTCTATTGATAACATCAGTACATGTTTAAGCTTTTAAAACTTTATTTGCAATAGCATAGAGAGTAGCATTAGACATACATAGTCATATGTTTAACTCTTACTGTTAAGGATTTTCTTATAAAAATATCAGTGACCTGTGTTTGTGTTCACTTTTACACAACAAGGGGGTAGAATATTTCACTCTGTCACTCATGGAAATGGCACCAATGAACAATTATAGACTGTGTTGTACCTTCATTTGATTTAGATCCCAACTTCCATCAGTTTTCAAACATTTTATATAAAGTGGATAACAAAAGTCTACAGTCTGTTGAAATTTCACTTGTTTTTGATGTAAAGACAGAAATCAGAATGGACCATGGCAGACCTTTTCTACCTTTAAGAAGATCTTCACACAATATTTAAATGAGAAAGGGTGACATTTAGGAAAAATTATTTAAAACCTTCTATGTCTTAGCTGGATGACTGTGTACACCTTTTGCTTTTGATTTGTGAATTTTGGACAGCTGTCATGTTGAAGATTAAGTTTTTCAATAATTTCAACTTTCTGACAAAAGGAAACAGGTTTTGTACCAATATAGCTAGGTATTGGTAGCTATACATTTCCCCAGTATCTTAACTAGATCCCCCATCCCAACTAAAGAAAAGCAACCCCATAACAAGATGCTGCCACCACCATGCTTTATAGTAGGCATTGTGTTCTTTGGGTGATGAGCTGTGTTGTTTTTACACCAAACATAGCTTTTTAGAATTGTGACCAAAAAGTTACCTTCATCTCATCAGACCATAAGACATTTTCCCACATAGTTTTGGGAGACTAAATATATCTTTTAGCAAACTTGAAACCAGTTTGGGTGTTCTTTTTTCTTGGCAATGATTTTTATATTGTTACTCTACCCCTCAACTCAGACTTATGAAGCACATGAGAAATGAGCATACTTATTGCCATAAATTCCAGCAGCTCCTTAAAGTTTGCCATTGGCATTTTGGCATCCTCCCTAATGAGCCTTCTCTTCACCCAGTCATCAACTTTGGAGGGACATCCCAAACTTTGCAAAGTATATTTAGTCCCACACTTCCTCCACTTCTTAATAATGGTCTTGACAGTATTCCAGTATACACTAAATGGATTTTAATTAGTTCCCCTCTCCTGATTTGTACCTTTTGACAATAAGATCCCATAAATATGTCTTAATACCTCTTTTCAGACTATGATTATTCCTGAATTATCCAACCAAGTAAGCTTTAGAGAAATCCATCAGGCACAGCTGAATTTATTTAGGGGAATTCCAAATCATTTCAACTGATGCCAGGTGAGCTCAAATTACAATTGTAAGTGATTTACAGTGTGAGTGCTTCAATCAGAAAAGAGTTACAACATCTGTTGTAATAGATGTGCACACTTACAAAATTAAGGCATTAAAGGTTTTCTATTTTTTTTCCTGGGAGGTGCAGTGGCAGAATGAGTTGGACCAGGTCCTGCTCTCTGGTGGGTCTGGGGTTCAAGCCCCCCTTGGGGTGCCTTGCGATGGACTGGTATCCCATCCTGGGTGCGTCCCCTCTCCCTCCAGCCTTTTGCCCTGTGTTGCCAGGTTAGGCTCCAGCTCCCTGTGACCCCATATGGGACAAGCAGTTCAGACTGTGTGTGTGTGTGTGTTTTTCCTATTATTTTTTCTATTAAGTCATCCTTTTATTTTTCACTTAAATATTCAAGATCTTATTAAAGGTGAAAAAGTTCTTTCATGATTTATCTTGATTTCAGTCTTTACGTCAAGAAACCTGAAATACTTTTGATATCCACTGTAGTTCTGTAAAGACAGTTTGCTTAAATTACAGAACACATCAGTTTAGCACATGCATCAGCATCTCTCTCTCCCTCTCTCTATTCACAGATCAGTTTAAAACATTATCAAATGAAGTGTAATGATATGTGGCATTATAGAAGAGAATACAATTAAAAGGCAACAGCATTTTCCCCATTTGTTTTAGTTTTATCATAGCATGTATATTTGAGTTCAGCCTTTGAGTCTCAAATGTAATGCTTATTTTCTGCTAGATGTTTCAGAACAAGGGGGGCGCAGTGGGTTGGACCGGGTCCTGCTCTCTAGTGGGTCTGGGGTTCGAGTCCTGCTTGGGGTGCCTTGCGACGGACTGGCGTCCCATCCTGGGTGTGTCCCCTCCCCCTTCGGCCTTACACCCTGTGTTGCCGGGTAGGCTCCGGTTCCCCGCGACCCCGTATGGGACAAGCGGTTCTGAAAATGTGTGTGTTTCAGAACAGGATGTTACAAGCAATATTTAAATATGAAGAGCTTTCATTCTTTGGGAGTTAACAGTAGCTAGCACCATGTAATAAACTGCTATTATTAAAACAGTAAAAACTTCTCTGTGTCATTCCTACACTTGCAGAAGAGACAAAGCAGCACTTGAGCTCACAAAACCAACTCCAGTGCAAAGCACCACTGTACACTTGTCACATGTTAAAAAGTATAAAGACAAGAGTGGGCAGGTGCATAGCACTATAAATGGAGTAGGACTCCATTGCCTTTTATTGCATCATGAGGCATAACTGTTCAAAAAAATTCAGCTTAAGAACACATCATTAATGCCACTCTTCCATACCTGCCGAATAAAGTTTGTACAGAGAGGAGTTTACGATAAGTATACTGAAATTATTCATAGTGGGTTCTTCAACCATCAGTGAAGTATTGCAGATGCCATGATCTAGACAGAACACGTTATCTAACCCTTACACTGGCTGCATACCCCCACAGGCTACTCAAATAACAGTCTTGGAAAAAGAGGAGAGTCTTCAGCAACAAGTGGCACCTGACTGTGACACAGAATAGAGGAATTACTTTACCATGAAGCAGCACAAAGGAAAAAAGCACAGTTATACACAGTGCACTGACACTGCTTACGAATGATCTTAGGACATGCACAGGCACCAAATGTGGAACTACCTGAAAGGATAGTTGTGACATGTTTGCAGCAAGCTTTTTTCATGTTGCTGTTGGCAAATGTTTGATAAGCATGTCACCAGAAGTCCCCAGCTTTGACTGAATGCCAACGGTAGTGCCTTGATTGTGCTGCAGCTGTGTTGAGACAATTAACAATTATTAGTTTAATTAGTTCAACTAGGTTAAGAGAGATTGCCAGTTTCATGGTACCGAGCGTGACTTTTACAGTCCCTTATTTCCAAATGAGCTCAGATGCTAAAGTAGACAGCATTTAGTGCCCCCATGTCATTCAATTTGTTTTTAATACAAAACAGTATTATGAGTTACAACCCAGCACACACACACAGACCTTTGAATATTATAGTTTTTGGAAAACAGTACATGTATAATTTACATTTGGCTGTACATCTCAGATGAAAAATGCCCGACAATGTTTCCCATTCCACACCCTTTACACAGTAAAAGCTTTATTTTCAGCTCAAACCACACCTTTAAATCTGAGCTATGCAATCCATGGAGAACATAACTGGCATCTCTTCTGCTGTGCATGGGATGGGAGGGTTCAAGTCAGCTACAGTGCTTTGTTTGCCCCCTGTATGATTGCTTCCTATAGCTGCCTGTAAGCTGCCCCTTGCCAGTAATAAGAAATGCACCATTTCTTCAACCAGCCATGTCCCTCCTGCTTACCACTCTGTGGCCTAATGTGTATAAACTTCTGGCTTTGCAGAGAGGAGGGCACACTATGCCTACAAGGCAATCAGGTGGGTGGGGGGGAATTAGTGTGGTCATGTCTCATTCATAACTGATGGGGGGGGGGGGTAAAATACAAAATTAACAAAACAACACATTTTTAATAAATTTCACAGAGCAAAACATCTTTGGATTTTTATTGTCAAAAATGATCTTTAAGTAAGAGACCATGTCCACTACCTCAGTTCCTTTAGCATATTGTACAACGTAAAACAGTTTGCATTGATTTTGGGTTACTTTGACTATGATTTTATTTAATTTGTCTTACATGTGTTTTCAAAATATGACCACAGCAACTCAGGCTGTCGTGCAATAATAGCTGCTGAGATTTTATGATACAAATTGTCAACGAGTGCAAATTTTTAAATATCAAAGAAAATTGTGCAATATATTTCATATATTGTGTAAAACTTTTGGCTTTCAGTTTGTGGTCCTAAAACTAAACCCAATTTGGTGTATTTGTAAAAGTAAATAAACAATGATCACAATTAGATTATCATTATACCATATCTACTGTATATATCCATATGTATCCCTCATACTGTACTATGTAAATTTATCCTTTGGATTAAGTAATCTTGCCTGAGTAGTTAAGTTACTCTGTTGGACATTTATATTTAGAAGTGAAAGTGAAAGGTAAAATAAAAACACTTCTCTCATTTTGTTACTTTTGTATGAAACTGGCCTGTTTCAGCAGGATTTCTAAAGTCAAAGTCTAAGTGGTTTTATTGTCATTTCAACCATACACAGCTGGTACAGCACAGAGTGAAACGAAACAACGTTCCTCCAGGACCATGCAGATGGAGATGCATACATCCTTACCTAGATGAGACAATTACAGTAACAGCCAATAGCAATGAATGTCACAGGACTAAATCCTGTGCCAGCCCCCCACCATTACCAACATATGACTGTGGTGAATTATTGTGAATGTCTCCTTGCTGTGGTCACACATGACCCTACTCACCAACTCAAAGCCTTAGTCCATGCATTGACCTCCGCCAGGGCTATCTTCAGTGTTAGGCCACATGGTGGAAGAGCAACAGGGAGGACAGGTCACTGTTTGAAGATGGCTCATGCTGAACAATAAATCCTGTCTCTGTATCTCCCTCCAGTGCATCCTTTCCTTTCTCATACCCCTCTTTCTCTTTTTTTGCTGCGATGGAAAGTCCCATATTATTTGGATCCAGCTCAAGCTTGGGAGTGACTTGCAGCCTCCACATCTTCCTCACACTTTGGACCCATTAAAAACAGCTCTCAGCTAGCGTGCTGCACTCTCAGCACAGCCAGGCATCGACCAAGCCATTGGAATGGATTTCTTCGTTTAGAAACATGGAAACTCCCTCTTTGTTACTTGGTTTGGAGTTTGTTTTCTGCAACTGGTTGAGCTTCACCATTGGCATTCTGGGTCTTTTCTGTGGACTTGGCAGTTTCCGGTTTGGTTTTAGATGCACTGGACAAATTATCAGGCTCCCATAAGAAGAACTCATGTAGGAGGGTGTTGACCGTCTCTGGACACTCCATCATCACCATGTGGCTGCCCTCATCAATGACTTTCAAGAAGGCCAAGAGGAGTATCTGTGATTAGATAGCAGCAGGTGAGAAATACTTACTGGCACATCAAACAGTTTACAGTTTAGTGTATTGTGTAATGAATGTGATTCTTCACTTGATGACATTATAGCTTTAATTTATGGCCTATGAAACAGATTAACTTTCCAGATTTTTTAACCATATACTGACAAGCAGCTCCAGGTTCCGCAGGTCATTGCTGTTACTTCACTGCGGCCGGACATGGTGTTATATTCGGAGGGTAAGCGTACTCTGTACTTTGTAGAGCTAACAGTGCCATTCGAGGATGCTATTGGGGAGGCATACGAGCAGAAACTGTTAAAGTATGCTGATCTGGTGGCAGAGGCAAGGGACCATGGTTGGCAGGCTCATGTGAGACCAGCAGAGGTTGGTGTTAGAGGGTTTGTGGCTAAATCAGCTACAGTATTGTTGGGAGAGTTTGATATTAGAGTCTGCTCGTTAAAGGCGGCGGTGAAGGAGCTGTCTGAGGCAGCTGAGAAGGCAAGTCAGTGGTTGTGGTTGAAAAGAGAACAGGGTAATTGGGTTACAGGCTGGAGAGAGGTGTGTGATGGTGGAAAATTAGTGGCAGGTGATGAGTAATAGGAGGCAGCTGGTGATAATTAAGGACGTGTGGCCTTGTTAAGTAGGATAGTTTAAATCTGTGGAGTGGCACAGTTGCAGCTGGTTTGGTGGTGGGTATTGAGATAAGGTTAGAAAGTATGTATAGAGTTGTGGTTTAACTGGTTGAGTTGGTGGGGTTGTGATAGTTGTTGAGGGTGAAGGGTATTGAACATGTGTGTGGAGGGGGGTGCATCTGGGATGCTGGATTGCACTGTTGAGCCTTCTGGAGGTGTCATGCGCCGAATTCAATGAAACACTGATGAAGGGAGGTGCCCACTTGATAACCTCAATGAAATACTCATGTTGGTGTTTGGCTGGTGTTGGGCTTGGTCTGGTGATTTGGCTTTGGGTTTGGTGGTGGATCAGATGTGGTTTGTTGTTGTGGGTGGGTTAGACTTGGTTTGTTGGTTTGGTGTTTGGTGGTGGGTTATTAGGCTTGGTTTTGCTGGTGGTATGGGTGGATGGTTCTGAGTTGATGTGTTAGACCTGGTCTGTGTGTGTTGTTGGTTAGTTTCTGTGTTGATGGGAGTAGGCTTGGTTGGTTTCTGTTGGTGGTTGTGCTGTGGTCTGGATTTATTGGGTGTGGGTTGGCTGGATGGCTGGTTAGGCTTGCGTAGGTGTTTTGTTGGTGGGTGTGGCTTGGTCTTTTGTATTAGGTGGTTAGGCTTGGTTTGATTATTTGTTGGTGTGTTAAATCTGGTTTATTGGTTTGGATTTTGGTTGGTGGGATAGGTTTTGGTTTGGGGGGTGGGTTAGGTTACGTGTCTTGGTTTCAGGGCATGAAGATGTATGTTCGCTATGCTGGGTGTTGTATTGTGTGATTTTAGGGTGGTGGGTGGACTGGGTCCTTGTGTGCAGCCGTTGAAAAATACGCATGGAGTATAACATCTTTTCCTGTGTATCTTGAATGAATGAATGAATGTCACATATAGTACCTTGTAAATGAATTCAGACTCTTGACCAGCCTTCTAATTTTACTGAATCAAAAATGGTGTATTAAAATTTTGCTGTTCGGGATAGGGCCTGGGGGTAGTGTTCCATCGTGGGAGGGCCATGTGGGCCCACCACCTGCAAGGTCCGGCATGGGGGTCGGGTGCTATGTATACCCGGCGGCGGGAGGGGGCGGGGTGGTGCATGGCGTCACGGCCCCTCGCGACGAAAACTGGCTCTTGGTGCGGGGAAGGAGCCGGAACTGGTGTGGGAGGTTGAGAAATACCAACTAGATATAGTTGGGCTCACCTCCACTCAGTGTTGGCTCTGGAACCAAACTCCAAGCTTGATAGGGGGTGGTCCCTCTCCTACTCAGGAGTTGCACCAGGTGGGAGGGGTTCTGGACAAGGCCCCACCTACAGACTCCATTGTCTGCTGGGGGACTTCAATGCTCACGTTGGCAATGACTGGGAAATATGGCGGGGGGGTGATTGGGAAGAACGGCTTGCCTGATCTGAACCCAAATGGTGAAATGTCATTGGACTTCTGTGCTAGTCATAGTTTGTCCATGACAAACACCATGTTCGAACACAAGGATGCTCAAATGTGTACTTGGTACCAGAGCTCCTTGGGCCAAAGGTCAATGATCGACTTTGTAGTCGTTTCATCTGACTTGAGGCCACATGTCCTGGACACTCGGGTAAAGAGAGGTGCTGAGCTGTCAACTAATCACCATCTGGTGGTGAGTTGGATCAGATGGCAGGGAAAACTGAGGGACAGACCCGGTAGGCCCAGACAATTAATGAGGGTGTGCTGGGAACAACTGTCGGAGGACCTTGTCTGGAATGATTTTAACTCACAACTCCGGGAGAGCTTCTCCCATGTCCCGGAGGAGGTAGGGGACATGGAGTCTGAATGGACCCTGTTGAAAACCTCCATTGTGGAAGCAGCCAGGCACAGCTGTGGCCAAAAGCTTGTTGGTGTCAGCCAGGGCGGCAACCTGAGAACCTGCTGGTGGACACCGGTGGTGAGGGAAGCCGTCAAGCTGAAGGAGGCCTTTAGGGCCTGGTTGGCTCTGGGGACTTCTGACTCAGCAGACAGGTACCAGCAGACGAAAAAGGCAGGAGCGACTGTGGTTGCAGAAGCAAAATCCCGGGCATGGGAGGAGTTTGGAGAAGCCATGGAAAACGACTATCGGTCGGCTCAGAAAGGGGTCGGAGGAACTTCGCTCAGGCTGTGCTCAGCAGGAGTGGAGAAACTCTGACCTCTGATGAGGACATTGTCGGGGGGTGGAAGGAGCACTTTGAAAAACTCTTTAACCCAAGTGATATGCCTCCCTTACAGGAGTCAGGGCCAGAGGCTTTCAGGCTATCAGAGTCCATTTCCCTGGTGGAAGTCACTGAGGTAGTTGGTAAGCTCCACAATGGCAAATCACTGGAGGTGGATGAGATCTGCCCGGAATTGCTTAAGGCTCTGGATGTTGCAGGGCTGTCATGGTTGACATGCCTCTGCAATGTTGCATGGACCTCGGGGACAGTGCCCTTGGATTGACAAACTGGGGTGGTGGTCCCTATCTTTAAGAAAGGGGACCGGAGAGTGTGTGCTAACTATTGGGGCCTCACTTCTCAGCATCCCTGGGAAAGTCTATGCCGGGGTGCTGGAGAGGAGGCTCCGGCTGATAGTTGAATCTCAGATTGAAGAGGAACAATGCGGATTCCGCCCTGGCCATAGAACAGTGGACCAGCTTTTTACTCTTTCATAAATCATTGAAGGGGCATGGGAATTAGCTAATCCAGTCTACACGTGTTTTGTGGACTTGGAGAAGGCCTATGACCGTGTTCCCCAGGAAATTCTGTACAAGGTGCTTCGGGAGTATGGGGTACCGGGGTCACTACTGTGGGCCATTCGGTCCTTGTACATACGGAGCGAAAGCTGTGTCCGCATACTCGACATTAAGTCAGGCCTGTTCAGTGTGGGTGTTGGACTCTGCCAAGGTTGTGCCTTGTCTCCACTCCTGTTTGTGGTTTTCATGGACAGGATATCAAGGCGCAGTCGAGGTCAGGAGGGCATTCTGTGTGGGAGTCGGAAGGTGACGTCTCTGCTTTTTGCAGATGATGATGTCCTTTTGGCACCGTCACACGGCTGCCTCCAGCACGTACCGGAACGGTTTGCAGCCGAGTGTGAAGCGGTGGGGATGAGGATCAGCACCTCAAAGTCTGAGTCCATGGTTCTCTCACGGAAAAGGATGGTATGCCCCCTCCAGGTAAGGGGAGAGTTTTTGCCCCAGGTGGAGGAATTCAAGTATATTGGGGTCTTGTTCATGAGTGAGGGAAGAAGGGAGCATGAGATCGGCCACAGACTGGGAGCAGCGGCAGCAGTAATGGGGTTGCTGTACCGGACTGTAGTGGTGAAGGGGGAGCTGAACCATAAGGCGAAGCTCTCCATTTACCGGTTAATCTACAGCCCTACCCTCACCTGTGGTCATCAACTCTGGGTGATGACCGAAAGAATAAGATCGCGGATACAAGTGGCCGAAATGAGTTTTCTCTGCAGGGTGTTGGGACTGGAGTTCGGACATCTGAGAGGAGCTCAGAGTAGAGCTGCTACTCCTTCACATTGAGAGGAGCCAGTTGAGGTGGTTCGGGCATCTAATAAGGATGCCCCCTGGACGCCTCCCTTTGGAGGTATACCAGGCACAGCCAACTGGGATGAGGCCCCAAGGTCAGCCCAGGACCCGCTGGAGGGATTATATCTCAGTTGGCCTGGGAACGGCTGGGGATCCCCCCAGGTTGAGCTGGAGGAAGTTGCGGGGGACAGGGGTGTCTGGGCCTCTCTGCTCTTCCTGCTGCCACCGCAACCATTTTAGGACAAGCGGGACAGAAGATGGATGGATGGATGGATGGATGTTTGGGATAGTCTGTCAGCTTAATTTAGCCTGTCCTAAAAGTACTTTATTATGGTAGCCATTAGTCGACTGTCTTTGCTTGTATCTGTTTTTCTTGCCTCATGCCTGTGTTAAAGCGCTCTGTGTCACTGCGTGAGAAGAGTGCTCTATAAAAATAAATTGAAAATTGAATCGAAATTGTCCTGGTGAGGGCCATATTTTCTATGATATTCTATTTCAGAATGCTGAAACTCAAAATTATGAATTGGATTATAATTACGAAATGGAATGGTAGCATAGTTATTATAGGGGCCGGCTTCTAAATGCAATAATGGTCATGGCTAGCCGAGCCAATTGTAGGTTCCTATAATGAGCTGCAATTTACATTTATGGAAAAACCACTTCCCAGTCTTTGAGTACCTCTGCCATACGTTGGTCCTCTTCAATGGGCACAAACTTGTCATGCATTCCATGCACCAACAGAATGGGCACAGTGAGTTCAGCATGGTACACCTCATCTCCCTCCGGCCAGTACTGGCCACTCATCATGGCCCGGAGAACAAAAGATGACACGTTGAAGGCATTTCCCTCCTTTAAAAGCTGCTTCTCCTTGGCACCTTGGCGAGCAAATCCAGCCCTAATATGAGCAAAATCAAACGTAAGACAAAAGTATCTCATATCTGCTACAATGAGCAGGGTTGTGTTTTTCTAACTGCTGTAAGTCATCACAAAGTGAGGGCAGCTCAAAAGTAGTTTCTTGCATACTTTTGACTTGTAAAAGTCAAGACTCAACTTAATGGCTCTAAGGGGCCAGGGTGGGGGAGGCCACTTACTTCAGGAAGCTCCAGGCCAGACAGGGGGACAGGCAGTGCAGCACGCAAGTGGGCAAGTTGAAGATGGAACAGAGGCTGGGCTCCAGGGCTGTGGGTCCCCCACCATTGATCATTACTACCTTGTGTACTTGCTCAGGGTATTCATGGGCCAGGAAAGTACAGAATGACACCCTGAAAAGGTTGAAGAAAATGCTTCCAATTAACTATCAGCAAGTATTAACAACTTGTCATGCTTAACATGGGGAATTACTCAAAACTGAGTAAATAGTCTAATTACAAAATTGAAGGCTGCAAGATGAAACAGCAAGATAAGAGTTAAATGACCCTGAATTTTTTTCAATAATTATCCAGCCACATTACTGCATTTAAGTGTAAAAATGTGTAAAGCAAATAATGTGATGCAATATTTTAAATGTCTTGTGGCATAGTCATTTTATTGGATAAACACACTGACCCGTAAGAATGTCCAATGAGAATGTTATATCGCCGGGCGTATCGTTTGAAAATAGCACGCAGGTCCTCTGCCAGGGCATAGAATGTGTAGGCTGCTGCTATCTGGGGAGCAGAGCTGGCCCCATGTCCAGCCAGGTCTGGGGCAATGACCTCATAGCCCAGGCGGGAAAAGAAATCCAGCTGGCTTCCCCAGATGTCCAGCGAGCCACCCACCCCATGCACGAAGAAGAGTGCCACATCTGAGTGTGTGCCCTTGCAGCTGGTTATCTTGCGTTCACAGTCAATGACCACAGTGCGTTTTGGCTTGCGGTGGCGGCGTCGTGGTGCAGGCTGCCGCTGCCCAGGCAGCGATGCGGAGTTGGGGTCGGGAGTTATTGTGGAGGGGGCAGAGCTACTGTAGTCAGAAAGCTCCACCTCAACTGTGCTGCTGGGTTCAGGGTTACCATTCTGACAGTGAAGGAGCTCAGAGCGAACCACATCCCCAAGGTTCTCGATGACCAGCTGGCCATTGCGGTACACAGTAATCTTGCGCTTGCAGTGCACAACTCCCCCTTGGCTGGCCTGTTCTGCTACCACAGGCCGCTCCGGTATGATGTGTCGAACTCGGAGCACCCTCCCTGGCTTCACTTCCACAAACTCGAAGCCATCAGCTGGCTCAGAGGTCTCGATGGGCACTACCACATTGGCAGACTTCCCTGTCAGACAGCACAGAATCCCATCCAAGATGCTGGTCAGCATGGTGCTTGCCTGTGGACACACCGACAACAGACTTCTGTTATATTAACTTAATATGCTTTATTTACTGTGATGAATACCATGTGGTTCTTCCTTGCACATCTGACTCAGGAGTATCGCATAGCCAGTTACATGGTGTGATACACACCAGTTGCAGAGGAACAGGAGGGTGGGGAAAAACTAACATCTGTTCACAATCAGCACACTTGTCCGTGATAACCTATTTCAGTTTCTTTTGCCGAGAGGGAAAAGAGAACTCTAACCCTAGAGCTCACAAAATGGTTCTGTCAATGTCTTAAACTGTTTCTAAGTTTGATTGTTTGGTGTAGTTACATTGATTTCCAGGTCTTGGTTTGTCCCCCATGCCCTGCTCCCCTTCACTAGGGTTGTCAGAAATACCAGTGTAAGTCAATCTCCTTCCTGAAGAACGTGTGTGAATCTGTCACACATACTTATTTGTCGCAACCATAATCTTGAAAATAAAAATTCAAATATACAATAACTGAAATGACCTCTTAAGCAAACACATATTAAATTACTGCTGCTGTTTAAACACAGATGTAATACACCAGCAGCATTTCACCATAACTTTTTCTTAGCTTTTTTTAAAGCTAGCAACAACTGCAATGTAAAGAAATACACACCACCACACTGGCTGAAACCTCTTGTCCCAAGTGGGGTTGCAGCGAATGGGAGCCTAACCCACCAGCACAGGGCACAAGGCTGGAGGAGTAGGGAACACACAAGGATAGGATGCCAGTCCATCACAAGGCATCCCAAGGGGTACTCCAACCCCAGACCTTCCAGAGGGCAGGACCTGGTCAAGCCTGCTGTGCCCCCACCCCATAAAGAAATAGTACTGCAGATTTTTCTAAAATTGTTTCAGTAATGAGCAACTGCAGCACCTATCAGACCTATACCTTCCTTAAGGATTTTGTTACTGGAGCAATGACAGCCCTGAGAAGCTCAATCCAGCATTCCAAGCTTGCAAACATAATGGGATAAATTGGATTGCTGCTAAACTGAAATACAACAACAACCTGGAAAACTATCCTCTTGTTTAGAAAGGACTCAAATTCACATTAATTCATTTAGCTGATGCTTTTTGCCAAAGCAACTTACAATCTTTCTCCAGCATGCAGCAGCCAGGAGTACTACAGCCAGAGGTGAGGATCAAACCCCTAACCTTTGGTTCTAAAGGCAATAACACCAACCACTATGCTACCAGCTGTCCCCTAACTCGCCTACAAACTGCTTTGTTTTCTCATTTAGTTTATTCTTTCATAGGACAAACCCTTACCCTGTCAATTTAGCAGATGTACAATGTGAAAATTTTACCACCATCCAATGCACCATTTAATGGAATGTCCCTCTCATATTTGTGTAGTAACAAAGGTTATATACAAGAGTCCACACCAGTTGATGACTGGACTTAACCAAGGCTCGGCCATTTTATACCAACACAGAGTATAAATAGACAAGCCTCTTCCTCCAGCATGCCCTCCTGTGTATTAATAGAAAAGGACAGCAATAGCACATGACTGAGTTAAAACCAGTGATACCCATATGGTCACTCTAAGCTCTCAGTAAAGGGTTCTGCAGAGGTTAAACCCAGCCATGGCTTGAACACATGTGAATCACAGCATTCTTCAGACATTTGCCACATCATGCATGAGAACATAGCGATTTCCCCATAGATAAAAAACATATTGCATGAATATCATGCGCCAAGGTTTTGAATGAAGTCTAGCATAAAGAGTGGTGATATACTTTTATGCTTCCTTTTCATTCAAGAAACTACAGAAGTGTATTTTATATGACCACAGGAAAATGACAAAAAGAAAATATTTCTTCAGCAGCATGTTTTGCTTGTATTTTGCCTACTTATGAGAGTGGATATCAGGATTCATGTAATGCTGATTTTCCTGTTAGAAATAAATTTTTTCACTCTTTGCAAACAACAATGCACACGCCTGATCTTTTCCAGTAACATGTAGTAGACTTCCTTGCATGTCCCATTGGATTTTGCCTCTCCTTGTTTAACTTCTAGAAGAGTTTGAAACCCAAACAGTGCCTGGATGATCAGCAAAAGAAGATTCCTTGCCCCATTCTCCTTTTCTGTCTCCTAGTCCACTGCAATCGGGTTTAGGCCCCCAGCACACTACACAGAATCTGTTATGATTGATAGTCTGTGGTTTTCAGGCTGCCTTCCTGGTGTTGCACAAATGACACAATTTGGATTTAGCATTAAACTGTAGACCTCCCAGCAAAAAGTACATCTCTTATGGACCCACCTCTGTGCAATATCTTGGGTGATAGCAAGGTGTGCAATAACACACTCATTCTCAGTTTGCACTCCTTCTCTATTCTGCTTTACTTTTGCACACAGCAATGTCCTGCTGTGAAAAGGCCACTGTTGTGCCTGATCATTTCGCCAACAGCAGCTGGTTTGCTCTCCATTCCCCTTTATTTCTAGAACATTAACCTCTGACAATATATCCAAACTGAAAATAAAACGGAATAAGATTTAACTTACTTTGACTTCCTTTTTTTAGTTGTGCACCTTAATTTTCCCTGCTGACATGAGGAATTTAAAGATTTGATGACTCATGGTTGAATTGAAATGTTTACTTCTGAGTAAACAGACGATCTGAACAATGTAAAACTAGTCTATATTCTGAATATGTTAAAAATTAAAAACCGTGTAAAACTGACCATATAAAATGTCAGTTATGATGACTGCAGGGATATGTGAAGAAGACAGCTGAGCTGTCTTTGAATTTTTCTAATATAATCCTGAATAATGTCCTTCTTTCTTCTATGAGTCCTATATTCAGTGTCTTACCTTAATATATTATTCAGAATCTTAGAGAGAAGATGTCATTAAATTATTCAAAGGTATAAACCACAGGCTCAGTTCAAGTTTGTCTTGCTGGGGTATGCATAGGTCATTTTTGCCTATAACTTATTTCTTAGCCCAGTGAGGCAAACAAGCCTTTAGCAAACCCACACACATTCTGGACAGTGGTATATTTTATAATTTTTTTTCTTTTTTTGCTGCAATTCTTCTTCCAGAATCTGCATTTGCTATTGATTGAAACAAATTCAGCAAGATGCAGCTTTTACAGATTACAGCTGTTTTGTTACTATTGTTTTTATATCTAAGCAAAACACCTGTTATTAGACAGGCACAAAGGATATGGGCTTTCAGCAAGAAATTTGCCAGGTTAGGCCCTACTCCTTGCCATTGCTGTAATGCCCTTGACCGTGGAACTCACCTTGAATTTTTATTTATTTATTTGGTTATTTACTTCGTCTATGCTTTTCTCCAAAGCCACTTACAATATTAACCTATTGAAAATTGCTTGCCCATTTATACTCTTTACATTTTTTGGAACAATTTATGGCAAGTGCTCAGCTCAAGGGCACTACAGCAAGAGGCAGAATTTGAACCTGGGAAATCACTGCGCTACCTGCTGTACCAACATTGTATTTAAAAATAAGGTCTTGAATAAATGGGTAAAATTCTATAAATTGCTTTGGATAAATCCATCAGCTAAACAGCAACTGAACAATAAAATGAGTAACTCAATTTTGTAAGGAATCTATTTTCAAAAATTATGTTTTCATGACTTCAACAACAACACTGCTATCGAATATTGGCCTTTGTACTGTAGACATGGAAAGGATTTTATTTTATACCCAAAATGAAAGTCATTTACATTTACTTTACATTTATTTATTTAGCAGACACTTTTCTCCAAAGCAACTTCCAGTGAACTCTATGTAGTGTTATGAGCCCACACACCTTATTCGCCAAGGTGACTTACACTGCTAGATACACTACACAATGGATCCATACATCATTTTACAGAGGTCATGGTACAAAAGCTTCTTGATCAAGAAATGCAAACTGAATGCCAATTAAGTTAATCCTTGGTAGATTCCCAGACCATTAACACACAAAAAGTACAAATAACAACAAAAGAAACCCTCTTACCGACTCTAAACAAGAAGGGATCGGTATAGGCATGACCACACACAAGCAAATAAGGTAAATGATACAGTGTTGTACGGTGTAGTACATTGTATTTGTTAATTCAGCCAATTCGGTATCTCCAGTCTGGATAATTCTAAGGTTCTTTCATTAGTAGCAGTAAAAGAACAGATTAGACTGTTTTAGTACATACAAGTACTGATTTATTGTTAAGCAAGAATTAAGAAATTTGTTAAAAATGAAAGACTACGCATGTCTTTGTTAAATTCCATTATACAGTATATGCTTAAAATGCATAACTTTATTGGGGACATTTGAATCAAAAGCACTCTTCAGTGAAGTGGGTAATTTGCATTCATGTGTTTGAAGGGGTTTGATGGGTTTGGAAAAGAATGCAAAACTCAATTTCAATATCAGTTGGAAAGAATATGCATATTTATGTCACAATAAATGCCTTTAACTGTGTATTTATTACTGATAGCAACATAAGTTCTGAGGACTAAATGTAAGAAAACATGCCTTTCAACAAAGTTACATTTACAACTAGCAAGAGAATGACTGTGTTCATAAAATACTTTATTGCACACTAAACTCTACACCGCAATTCATGGCATGACAGAGAATTTAATCAATTCATGACTTAATGTGTTCTTGAGAAAAAAGAGACTTCTTTTAAAATTAATTTTATTTGGTGCAAGTCTGTTGCATCATTAATTTTCAATGACGACATTGTGCAGAATATAACAGATGTAAGGGAGAAGACTATGAAAAAATAAATGATTCTTTATTTTTCTATTCTAAGAAACGTAATATATTAAAAAAATCACATTGTATTGTAATGTAGCCCGTTGTGAATATTACTTTTAGCTGTCATGTTGTGTTTTCAAACAGAAAGTGTTACTATTTCAGCACACTTGCAACCAGCCACACGGTATTGGGATAATTTCTTCAAACTCAGTAGGATGTCCTTTTGTGCAGATCGAACTTTTATGAAGACACTATAAAACCCTCTCCTCTGCTGAGTACTGCTGACATGGGAGAACTGCAGAGGGACCAAAAAAATGTTTCAAACAATCCTGGCAACCCTCTTCTTGCTGACAAGCTCTCTGGACCTGCACTTGCTGATAGGTCCCTCACATTAGTGGTTGGCATGGCCATGTTCTTATAGAAAGTGGGTTGAAGGTCACTGAAATCAATCTGTGTTTACAGCTTCTGCTGTCCACCTGGGATTCCATGGGATTAAACTAAGATATATCATTAGGGCTTGTGAGAGATTGTTCTATATATTGCTGTCTTTTCTGCAGGATTGCTGTAACTGTTAATACAGCAAACCATTAATACTTCATTTTACCATTTATTTATGTAAACTGTCACGTATTCCAAGTTCAATTTGTTTATCAGAAAATACTTCTGCAATTTCAGCAGAAATTTTGCATTGACTGCCTATAAATGAATGCCAGGGTCCTGCATGGAAAATATGATTATGCTGGATTGTAACTCTTTTTCAGTTATTAGAAACACTTAAAAGACAAACTGATTGTATACCATGCTAATTTGAGTTTCATTAAAATGATTAATTGAATGCTTATTTATTGAGCTATGACATAAGTTTTAAACAAATTAAATTTCAAAAGACATTTAATTTCTGTAGTTGGAGACATTATTACTTAGAACAACAAGTAAAATGACTTCTGCCTTGATGCTAATATCCTGAGGAAAAGAAAACCTGACTTACTAGCTGCATGCACCTAGCTTTGAGCAGTTTATGATTAAAATTGCATTTTAGTTTTCTATGTAAAATTTTTGCAATAAGAGAGGCATAATTTTGGACATTGGTGAATCCAATTATTGCACTTAGTGTCATATACAGTATATTAGGATAAAACAATATATTTGAACAACTTATTTTTTGTTTGATAAACACCTTTAGGTTATTTTAAGTATTGAATCAAACCTTTAAATATATTTTAATAACCGTTCTCACTGGAAGAATGAGCTGGCTCAAAAATGTGTTACATTATCATTTTTATTTCTGTATGAATAGCACATGTACTTTAAATCTCAGTAACTATTAATATTATCACATATTTGCATCTACACTATTTCTAATGATTTACATTCTTTTCATTTTTGATCACTCATCCAGAACCTGTTCTCAACCTATTTATCCATTTCTGTCTAGAATGGCAAAATCAGGGAGTTTTTTTTATTTATATATATGTATATAAATGTATATATTTCATTTATATATGTTACATATCATAACAATACACAATATACTACCGACAAAAAACGTAGCTGTTGTTATGATTTCATTATTATAATTTCATAACAGACAGAAAAACAAGGTGAAGGTGATTTCATACTAGTCCTGCAGACAGCCAGAGCATTCAGATTCCCTTTTTTTCATGTCATCACGTCTTTCCATTCATTAGATTAGCATTGTCCGCCATACAGATCTGGGTCACTGCAGTGTTTGATAGATATATATATTTAAAAAAAAAAAAAACATACGTGTGTTGCATGTACCGTGAACATGTCCGTTCAATCGGCGGTGAAAGTCACATCATAACTGCAGTTCCTGAGGACAGACAACAAGGGCTGTACCTCAATGGGCAGCTGACCGAGCGACTGATGCAGCAAATTGTCGTCAAATGCCAGAAGGCTTTTCAGCCCTTTCTCAGCCGGTGCAGGCGCATCTACGCGGTAAATAACGCATCCACTTAATTCATAGCGCTATCGATCAAGCGCATCACAATCGCAGTTGAATTTTGAAGCCATCATCTGGGTCTGCAAATATAACTGCATGCGCAAAACAAATAACACCTGAGGTTGTAATATTTTTTGTTGCGCACGTAGGAATCTCCAACACAACCATTTACACATAGTAAAAAGCGTCGAGGTATTATTTCTTTCGATACATGAAAAACCCTTACCTGACTGATATTGATTTCTTTTCCAGGAGAAGATGTAGACTTTTCTAGATTATGTGAACCAACCGTTGTGGAAAAGGAAGTGCTTAATCTGTTGCAGCCAATCCAATAATCTAATTTAATTGGAATCTGCTCCACTCTGCACTTGGTTTCTCTATCCCCACTGGTTCACATGGCGCCGCCGGGATGTGCGCTGCTGTGGGTTAAAACAGAGGAACCGGATGCGGTGAAAGGTGCGTTGCTTGTCGTGGACATGGTTGGTGTTGCTGTAAGATGCGTACCTGCCTCCCCTTCCATCCCTCAGCAGCAGCGCGTTCAAGCGCAGCTCAAGTTTACCCCTTCGCCCCGTGTGGTGCTGCAGCCCTAATCCCGCCCCAACCGCGCGACTGACAGGTAAAACAGCCAATCAATAGAAGGTTCTTGCAACGCGGTCACCAATAGGACACCCGGGCTCCTGTTGCCAAACGAGGTTCGTCTGGGTGGAAGAAGCCTGAACAATTATTTCTGCTAGAATGTGTGACCCAGTAAGAACACCCACACAAAGTACATCTATTGCACAATTTGTCCGTTTCACGACCATTTTTAGGTTGATTTTTAGTACTGAAATTTAACGAAATAGGCGACTTAATTAAAAAAAACTTAAAACATGAAACACCCCGAGTCACGAACCAAGAATTACTAATTAGATTTAACATGAATAAAAAATATTATAAAATATTAGATTTAACATGAAATGTCCTAACATTTAATCTAATATTTTTTAAAATACTGCAGAAAAGGTCGGTGCCCTAAGTATAATTTAGGAGAGAAACAGCAAGTTATAAACTAGTTACTATGATTTATCTTACTACACGGGGGTGTAGGCTAATATTCACAAAGTATGAGATATGAATTATGAAGAAAATGTAAAAGAATCCTAGAATTTATGATGCAATTTAACCTGTGAGCTACTACGACCTTAATGAAGTGGAAAAGTACATGCAAGCTCTTCTCTCTCTTTCACAGTATCACAGCAACAGTTCTGCTTCTGTTGCTAAGTAACCATCTCCAGGATGCTACAGGCTCCTTCATTGTCCCTTGAAGTAGGAGAATTTGCTGTGATGCTAACAAGAATATTTTAAGAGGCCTGCATGCTCTATTGTATGGTGGGAAAAAGCTATTGATTCTATGACTGCCTATTTATATAGACCGATGCCTATTAATGTACTATTATAAAACTAAATGCAATAAGTACAAAATGCCTATTAATGTACTATTATGAAACTAAATGCAATAAGTACAAAATTAATAGTATCTCTTTGTTGTTACTTGCGGCAGACTGGCGTCCCGTCCTGGGTGTGTCCCCTTCCTCCTCCGGCCTTACGCCCTGTGTTACCGGGTAGGCTCCGGTTCCCCGCGACCCTGTATGGGACAAGCGGTTCTGAAATGTGTCTTTGTTGTTCCTAATAAAATAATTTAAAAAAATAACATAGATGTGATGCCTAGTGTGCACTATGTTTTTTTCTTTTTTATTTTAATAGATTCATATTAATTAATTCACATGATACACTACATTTTTCTCATTTTAATATCTAGAAGTTCTTGGAATGTCTAAGCTTTTCTTTAACATAAATATTTTACAGTTCTGCAATTACATCAGTCTGTTTTCATGTATGGTCTACTTTAAAGTCTAGTTGTAGAATATAATAGACATAGCTGTGGACAGCAGAAAGCATATTGCTTAGAGCTACTGCCTTTAGATGCAGAATTTACAGTTTGATTTCCCACGTCCAGCTGTCATACTCTTAAACAAGAGTACTCACCCTGAATTACTCATGTAAAATTACCCAGCTGCATGGGTAATGGGTGAATAATTGCAAATGTGAAATGTAAAAAATTACCCAGCTGCAATGGGTGAATAATTGTAAGCTCCTTTGGAGAAAAGTGTCAGCTAAGTTAATAAATCTGTTTTTGTCACATTTGTGCATTTATTTATACACATTAATTTTCTTTCATTAGAAGAAAACAAGGGGGGTGTGGTGGCATGGCAGGTTCAGCCGGAGCCTGCTGTGTGTGGGGTTCGAGCCGGCTGAATTACTAAAATAGATGGATAAGATAATGGAGGAAAGGGATGATTGTATGTATGATGTATGAATGGAGGAAAGTGACAGCTAAAGCATTTTGGAGGGTAAAAGTTAAAAGCAGACTTCATAGTCATTATATGGTTTCATAAATTTAGTCACTACATTAAGCATCCATTTCATCTGTCATTTTATTAAGCATCTAACCTTACTGGAAAAAAAATTCCTACTTAAACAACAAATTAGATTACAAAAGCTCTAATCTTCACAAAAATTAACCACAAATTATGGATGCAGAAAAGAAATGAGCTCCATATGAGACAGTGTAGCTTGTGTATTTATATGGTGACTATAGCTATATTGTGTTAGTGCTATTTTAGTAACACCAATGTGGGAACAGAGGGAACATGTTCCAAACACAGTGTCTAAACATAAATATTTATAGTTATCTTTAGACAGAACGCACAGTGTTCTATGTTACTGAAAAAAGGACAAACTCTGTTGCACTGTATAAATTCTTGACATCAAAGTGCAGCTGAGAGATGACACATGGTGTAATCACTAACAGTCTTATTAAAACTGTCACACAACTGAATCTAAGCAGATAACACACACGTTGACTGAAACCGCTTGTCCTGAGCGGGGTCATGGAGAACCGGAGCCTAATCCGGCAACAGAGGGCACAAGGCTGGGAGGAAGGGACACACCCAGGACGGGACGCCAGTCCATCACAAAGAACCCCAAGTGGGACTCAAACCAGAGACCTGCCAGAGAGGACCCAGCCAAATCCACTGCACCAATGCACCACTGCACCACCGCACCCCCTTTGAGCAGATGACAAGAAGAGCAAATTTTAGATATTCATATATAGCTTCCAAAACAATATAATTCATCACACAGTAGCACAAATTTAAAGAAAAACTATTACATCTTTATGTTTAAGAACAATATTAATCACAGACACAGTAATGCATAATCTGGTTTGAGTACTTTAAGGAACATATGTGACACTTACTATGCACTCTCCATGTTTTGTTTCCATGAAATATTTAACATTATGTAAGTTGTTTTAGCTAAGAGAAAGAAGTGCAATGAACCTGTGACAATGCTTTGCATCATTGGGAGCGATTATTATAACTGTTGCTACACCGTCACTCTCACCTTACGAATATAACTGGGACAGGAACTTTGTTCCCAACTGTTTGCTTGTTACTTCAAAGTCTTGTAATCAGTAAATCACAATCAATAAGCAATACATGGGGCAAAATTTCAGCTCCCATTCAAGCTCACTCTCTGTGAGGTCAGTATAATTAAAGCAATGGGGACAAAGGCTGCAGGTTCAATTCCCACCTCCAGCTGTAGTACCCTTAAGTAAGATACTTACCCTAAATTGCGCCAGTAAAATTACCCAGCTGTTTAAACAGGTAGATAATTGTAAGTATCTTAGCGCTGTACGCTGATTTCACGATAAGTGCCATTTTGATACACTTTTTGGAGCATGACAGATTACAAGTTTAGTAGAATAACATGAATTTAACTATTTAAAATTCCTTCAGTATAAAGCTACATTTCATTCTCATGGTCCTCACTATCAGCTATTTTAAATAATTATGTATGGCCACTCATGGCACTTTTATCAGAATCAGAATCAGAATGAGCTTTATTGCCAAGTATGTTCACACATACAAGGAATTTGACTTGGTGACAGAGACTTCCACAGCACAGACAGAATGACAGTGACAAGACAGATGAGAAGATAGAGTATGTGAATGAAGGATAAAAAATAAAAGTACCCAATATACAAAAACAGTCACTAGACATTGTATGTATGTACAGGTATGTTCTATACAAATGCAAGGGAGTGTGAGTAAGAGATATGATGTGATAAATAGTTATAAATATAAATATAAATAGCATTGTGTATTGCACTGGTTTACTCTCTAGGGAGGATTTAGCTGTTCATGAGGTAGATGGCCTGAGGAAAGAAACTTCTCTTGTGCCTGGCTGTCCTGATGCTCAGTGCTCTGTAGCGCTGGCCAGATGGCAATGGTTCGAAGAGGAAGTAGCCTGGATGTGAGGAGTCTAGAACAATTTTGCTAGCCCTTTTACTGACTCTGGACGAGTGCAGTTCTTGGAGAGCTGGAGGGGGTGTGCCGATGATTTCTCCAGCAGTCCAAACTATCTGCTGTAATCTTCTGATGTCTGATTTCGTAGCTGAGCCGAACGAGACAGTTATAGAGGTGCAGAGGACAGACTGGATGACTGCGGAGTAGAATTGCATCAGTAGCTCCTGTGGCAGGTTGAACTTCCTCAGTTGGTGAAGGAAATATAACCTCTGCTGGGCCTTCTTCACAATGGAGTCTATGTGGGGCTCCCACTTCAGGTCGTGTGAGATGGTGGTGCCCAGGAACCTGAATGGCTCCACTGTTGCCACAGTGTTGTTCATGATGGTGAGTGGGGATAATGCTGAGGTGTTTCTCCTAAAGACCACAATCATCTCCACTGTTTTGAGCGTGTTCAGTTCCAGTTTGTTATGACTGCACCAGACAGCCAGCTCTTGGACCTCCTGTCTGTAAGCAGATTCGTCACCATCCTGGATGAGGTCAATGAGTGTGGTGTCGTCTGCAAACTTCAGGAGTTTGACAGAGGGGTGGGTCTTTAGTGGTGCAGTTGTTGGTGTACAGGGAGAAGAGCAGTGGGGAGAGCACACATCCCTGGGGGGCGCCAGTACTGGTCGTGTGAGTATTGGATGAACATTTTCCCAGCCTCACTATCTGCTGCCTGTCTGTCAGGAAGTTGGTGATCCACCGACAGATGGAGGTGGGAACAGAGAGTTGGGTTAATTTGGACAGGAGAAGGTGTGGGATGATGGTGTTGAAGGCCGAGCTGAAGTCCACGAACAGGATCCTCACATAAGTCCCTGGTTTGTCCAGATGTTGCAGGATGTAGTGCAGTCCCATGTTGACTGCATCATCCACAGACCTGTTTGCTCGATAAGCAAACTGCAGGGGGTCCAGCAAGGGTCCAGTGATGTTCTTCAGGTAGGCCAACGCCAGTCTTTCAAATGACTTCATGACCACAGACGTTAAGGTGACAGGTCTGTAGTCATTAAGTCCTGTGATTTTGGGTTTCTTCGGAATGGGGATGATGGTGGAGCGTTTGAAGCAGGAAGGAACTTCGCACAGCTCCAGTGATCTGTTGAAGATCTCACATTTGTTCTGTGAAAGTGACAGAATACATTTACATTTACATTTGTTCATTTAGCAGACTCTTTTCTCCAAAGCGACGTACATCTCAGAGAAAATACAATTTGTACATTACATTAGGAGAAAGAGACATAGCTGCAGAGATATGATTCTTAAGTAAACCTAGTTTGTTACTTTCTACCTGATGCACCAATGTACATCGCTCGAGTAGGTGCATAAAACGCAGGATAGATCCTGATAACCTTCCTACAATTTTTTTTTAAGGTACACAAACATGTACAGTACATACGATACAGGAGTAGCGGCTGTGTAAAGGCTTATCTGGCGATAATCATAAAGTTACGGTGCATGAACATTTACACCATACATGAGCAGGAGAGATCGTGGGCGAAATGGGTCTGGAAAAAGTGAGTTTTCCGACCCTTCTTGAATGTAGACAGAGTTTCAGCAGTTCTGAGTGAGAGGGTCATTCCATTACAACGGAGCCAGAACTGAGAACCTTCGTGCTTTACTTTTTGTTCGGGGGACCACCAAGCAGGCAGAAGTAGATGAGCAAAGGGGCCTAGTTGGGGTGTAGCGGTTGATCAAGTCTTGTAAATAGCTGGGAGCGGTTCTACTGCTGCATTTGTAGACAATAACCAGGTCTTGAATTTGATCCGGGCAGGTATAGGAAGTCAGTGCGGAGAAATGAGTAGGGGTGATACATGGAAACACTTTGGCAGGTCAAACACAACTCATGCAGCATCATTCTGTATCAGCTGTAGAGGTTTGATGGCAGTAGCAGGAAGGCCACACAGGAGAGAGTTGCAGTATCCACACGGGATGTCACCATGGCCTGGACAAGTAGTTTGGCAGAGTCAGTTGTGAGGTAAGGACGGATCCTGCAAATATTATGCAGGATATATCTGTAGGACCGGTTTGTGGCTTTGATGTGCTGAGAGAAAGATAGACTTGAGTCAATCATCACTCCCAGACTCTTAGCAGAGGAGGTAGGCGAAATGAGTGAGTTGTCCAGTTTGATTGATAGATCATGACAGGAGGTTCAGGCCAGCTGGGAGGTGAAGAATCTCTGTTTTGGAATATAGTTTTACAGGAACTGTGATCAGTAAACTATTGAAAAAACTTCTTGGTGAAGATATTGAACACACTCAGTTTGACATACTTGGCAAGGAACTCTATTTTCCTGACATGATCTAAACCTGAAATTTGGTAATATCTAGACTCCTTCTTGGGTTGTGGATCTCTTGCACAGCGAAATGTGATTTCACCTTTGAAAAATTGTATGTTTTGTGTTATCTTTGTATGAAATATCTTTCACCCTTGTCTTCTAAACACAGACGTATTTGCATTTTTTCTGTATACTGTTAACACAATGCTGTTGTTAATCAACTAAAAAGCTACACAATACCAGGATTTCTGCAAATAGTTTATTCTTTATTTATGTTCAGTAAAAATCAGAGATATTGCTAGAATAAATAAAAATACTCTTAGACTTCCATCCATCCATTATTAATAATTGTTTGTCTACATTAGGGTCATGATGGACTGAAGACTGTCCACAACATTCAATTACTTTACTGTTTTGTTAATTGAAAGCTACATTGAAATTCATTTAAAATTACAGGAAATAAAAAGCCCACACCCCAGCTCTGTCTGGGGACAGAAGTACAGGTTACTTTTGCTCTGCATCAGACAGAAATTGTATAAAAAATAAGAAAATACAATGTAAAGATGGAAGATGTTTTAATATTCAGAAAGTTGCACACTGAGCACTTCCAACACGAAGAGCCAGTGTATATGGTGTTTCCAGATATCCAGTGTTGTGAACTCAAAAATTAGAATTTTCTGTTGGTTTAAAAGTCACGGTGATTTGCGATTCAAATTTACAAGCCCCAAGGATCTTTGATTAAGGAACTTTCCAGAATTGCTCCAATAAATAATTCAATAAATGATTGAATAAACAAATAAATAACCAACCAACCAACTAACCCCCCCAGCTGTTTGAATGGGTAAATCAGTGTTAGTTTCTTTTGGGGAAAATTTCAACTAAATAAATGAGATTTTAGTGAAGGTTCATATAGTTAACTGCAGAGCTGTGTAAACACTGAAGAAGTGCCACAGGTTAAGGATTCTTTGGGTTGACTTGGTTTTATTTATGCTGTCAGGGAGGTCACTGGCTGCATGGTGAACCAAGGCTTACAATAAATAGGCCACCACTTTGTTTACCTGATTACTTTGTGGTAGGATTCCCAAGACAGAGTCCTGTCATTAACCCTAATGAAGCCGCCCTCCCACCCTGTGCACAGCAGTGTCACCGTACCGCTCTTCGTCAACTGGGTCAAACTACACACACAACTCCAAGGTGAGTAAAGCAACATTATTTAAGACAGAAACACCAGTAAACCATGTCTTAGTTTTGTACACAACTTCAGTCCTAGAATTAAGAAAAACTAAATGCTGATTAAAAACAAGATGACTCTAAATAAAAACTATGTTGTAAATTTTTTTCTAAAGAGTTTTCCAACATGCCACAGAGAGAGTAATCTGGTCAGTCGAGACTTCTTTCTGGTGCTTCAGACTGGCAAGTTGCTGTTGATCTGGGTGATGCCCTGACGTTTCCTCTTCATATTGCCACCACAAATTAATGACCAGAAAAGGCATTTGAGCACAAAAAGGCAAAATATGAGCAACTCCGAATGACATGTGAGGACGGTGGCTGGTCTGCTTCTGTGTGGCCAGTGAAGGTCGGAAGTTGCTGCTTCATTGGCCGATCCGTGACATTTTTCCTCTCTTGTCTGGGTCTCGGTGGTCGCACCATCAGCTGCCTCTTCAAACCGCTGCCAAGAAAGCATTGAACTGGATATGGTCAAAGTCAAGGAAGCTGCTGAAGGAAGTGACCTAATGTCCGTGATGTGGCCATCAACATCAGACACCCCCGGTGGCATAATTTATGCTGCTGGTGGCACTAGGGGTGGCAGTACTGCCAATAGCCACTGAAATTGTGTTATCATCCCTGGTTGGCGGCTGATGGCGGGTGTTGAGCAGCAGCTGGTAGTCCTCCAAAAATACCATTTTAAAATAAAACAGGATTGTTACTATAAGAAACCTTTAATTTAATGACACTTGCTTACATACTGTACATTCACATTATTATAAAATTGCTAACACACCTCAATGCGTACCAAATAATGTTTCAAACCACTAAAAGCCCTAGGGCGAAACATTAATTAAATGGGCGTGTAGTAGCTCTGGACATCACACTTTTACGTCAATGAACTCTAATTGACTACAATTCCCACAAGATTCTCATTCGACTCTGCGATTGCGTTTTTATTTCTCCCATCGCGCGGTTTCGTAACACCGGAACATGACAGACAAGTCTTTGTCCAATTAAAGCGTTCATTTGTGTGAGGTCATTTATTTTGCCCAATCATAGTGTGGAATCGATAGTTAGCCAATAGCAACTCGGTGCAAAGACATTACCTACAGCTTGCTGAGTTCTTGTACAGTCTTCAACGTTGATGTACTGGGATCTGAGCTAAACATGGTGGGTTTGAAAGGACGATAGCGGGCGGCTTTTTACGACAAATATATCACCATAATGTGTTTGCATATCCAATGTAGTTTGCTTATTAAGTGCAGCGACTAAGAGGATGTTGGGTTTTTGCTGTACGGGTAATTGCGAAACATTCCAATCAATGTGTGTGGCGGGTGTTTGTGAACTTGGAACGTGCTAAGCTAATCATGCTAGATTCTACCTTTCTAGACACACTCGCTGCTTTGTTTTGCAGTAAAAGTGTATTGTTCAGGTCCGCTTCGTCACTGTAACCCTAAATCATGCTGTGATGGTTGGGTCGTTAGAAAAACACTTAACGTTGAATTAATGTAAATTAGAGCACCTGCCTGGCGGTAGCGGCTTGAGCTGCTGCTTTGTTGTTTCTGGACCGAACGGTAGAGTCTAGATTGCGAGTCGAATCCTAACCATGATGAGCAAACAATGCTGTATTAACCCAGGCCCTAATATTGGTAAATTGTAAGTTCAAGTTGCTGGGAAAGCGTCAGCTCAATTAATAAATGTAAAGTGAAGAATGAGAGGTGATGATGTTTGAACTCTGTTGTGATCGTCATGTGTTGCTCTAGCATCGGTGGTGTCACTAGTAGTACTAGTGTCAGATTACGGAATCTTGGCACACAGGTTTCTTAGTGTGTGTTTTACATTTTAGAAGTTTTGGTTTTATGTGACACTTTGGACCCCAAAACTGGAGGTTTGAGTCTCACCTCCAGCTGTAGTACCCTAGAGCAAAGTACTTACCCTAAATTGCTCCAGTGAAAAAGTATTCAGCTGTAGAAATGGGTAAACAATTCAGTTGTAAGTAGATTAACATTGTAAGTCGCTTCAGGGAAAAGTTTCAGCTAAACGAATAAATGTAACTATGTGGTTCCCCGTGACCCCATATGGGACAAGCGGCTCTGAAGGTGTGTGTGTGTGTGTGTGTGTGTGTGTGTGTGTGTGTGTAGTGCTAAAAGCTACTTGGTCCTGCTGCTGAAACACTAATTATACTTCATATATACACAGATTTTCCATTGCTTTGTTGTGAAGCATCAGCATTTCAGCTGTAGCACATTTACAGTAGTTTGTAGTAAATGTGCTAGTTTAAAAATGCATTAATGTGTAGCACACCCACTGAGGCCATCCTGTAAATGTCATGTAATGTAGTATGAATGACTTGATTTGACCAGCGTGTGCTTGCAATATTTAAATATATTTAGATATTTAAATGTTTGTCAAGAGCACAGATTTCATATACCCTTCCCTGTCTTCTTTTTCCAGCATTTTGTGCTTATATTAATGACTTCATTCAAGAAATTGTAACATGATGGGTAATTCTTGCATTCTACTTATAGGCAGATTTTTTGAAGGGCCTTCCGGTCTACAACGAGAGTAATTTCAGCAGATTCCATGCTGATTCGGTCTGCAAAGCATCGGTGAGCATTCTGTTGAACTGCTATCAGTCTTCTGTTGTTGTTAACATTTTTGGTCACTGTTCACACTTCCCCTTCTTCCATGTCTGCTGAAACTGTTAATGCAAGTAGTCTAAAGATGTCTGATTTATTATGGTATTATGTAATGTCTAGTACAAGTATCAATATTGCTTAAGTTGCCATTATAAGTGACTCAATGGAATTAAAAATCTGTAATTAAAATATGAATCATTTTATAGTACTTTGCTATGAATTTACTTTTTTTTCCTCAATGTTTCATCTGTTGTAAAAATTAAAAAAGTTTAAAATTTGGAATGTCTCATTTGTACTAGAGTGAAGCTGTGAAATTTGGGCTGAAATATTTCAAGAAGCTTGTTGTTGTATTACAGAACAGGAGGCCGTCTGTGTACCTCCCCACTCGTGAATATCCTTCTGAGCAGAGTAAGTGCTGTTAAAATTAAAAATAACTATTCCTACCAAAATGGAAAAAGCACAGAAATGATTATGGCATTGAACATTTTTCTTTTAAAAGGGATCTGAGATATGGGATCAGGGGAACTCTGAACGAAAGTCTTTGGGTTCGGACTCCACTCGTAAAATGAATCGGAACAGATTTAAAAAATAGATAATCTCAGTTAGTGTAACACACACACGAAAATAAAAATTCGATTTGATTACAAGTGAAAGGATTCAAGTAAAGAATGCCAGCCCTGTAGTGAAATTCAGGTTTACTGCTTCATTTACTACCTTGAATATAAATGTGCTCATCTACCCATTACACTTTAAATGCAGTAAAGAAAGATTCTGTTTGAAGTTGAATGTCCTAAAGCAGTCAGTGAAGGGTTACCTGTGATGTCAATGATGCGGCTCCCCCAACACTTGTGCTGCACAGGGCAGCCTGCACTGTGGCAGTTGGACATGAGTCATCGATCTGTGCAGTTGCAGACTGCTAGTAACCAACACCCTTCTGCCAATGCTCCTGCCTTCCTAAATCTGCCAGGGGTGTATGTTGCACCAAGGTGGAACTGTTCTATACGGCTATGCAGAACCTCACAAATCTTTTAGTTGTACAATTCATTTTACAGTTCATTTAAAATTTTCATTCTCTTGTGTAATAATGCATAGAATAAAGTGTGTTGACAAAGCAAGCATATAAAGTTGTGAACAAGGCAGAGCACAAGCAGAAGTAAGTCTAAATACGTATAAACATTAGCTAGGGCAGTGTAATGGATATACTTTTCAGTTCATTGAAAAGGTGGTAGGGCATTAAGATTCCTTACATGTCAACAGTGAATAATATTTTTTTCAGGCGAACTGCAACTATAATTTCTTTGCTGTGATGATTGTGGGTGAGGCAGTCCTCTTCCACTTGAAAGAATTTCAGTTTGGGACTGAAATGCCCTATCTGTTTCTTTTCAGTCATTGTTACAGAAAAAACCAACATTCTTCTGCGTTACCTCCATCAGCAGTGGGACAAAAAGGTAAGAAATCGAAAGAAATCCAAACCTTGTTTGGCTACAGTATGCATCTGGAACAAAGGGAGATTGATTTATTTGATTCACTTCTTTTTTTTTTTCTTTTTTTTTAAAAAAAAAAAAAAGAAATTAATTGTTCCTTCTAGATCACATGACCTTTGTCAGGTGCTTTCTGCTCTGTCTTTTGCCTAGGTCTTTCTTCATTTGTGTTTTACATGCATTATTCTGTTACCTTAGTGTTTCTCTTATTTCTTGCAGTCAGTTTGCTGTGATTGCTTGTAATTAGTAGAAACTATTTTCCACCCTCTCCCTTTCACAGAATGCAGCCAAGAAAAGGGAACAGGAGCAAGGAGAAGGAGGGAGCCCAGCACCACCTCGCAAGATCGCCAGAACAGACAGCCAGGAAATGAGCGAGGACACCTAAACGTGTTGTGGCCTTCTGCACACACAAGCAATCCACTTATTTCCTCTCGAAACAACACACAGGATCCAGCAGAGAGATGAGCACAACATGTCCACAGTCACATACACGTTTACCTGTTTACACATTGCAGTGAGAAAGATGCATGCCTAAAGGCAAGTCAGTTCCAGTAGACTTGTGAAAGGAGTTGTTACTTAGAATAGCACTGTTTTATGCTGATGTTTACTCTTAAAAATGAGCTTCCTGCCATGATTACAATGCTGTTTCCTGCTGTACTGCCCTCTCCTGGCTGTAAGGGGCACTACAATGCATCCCTCCAGGCTCTTTCTCTGTTGGATCTGAGGTCAAACTCTTTCTGAACTATGACAACAGGAGAGAAATTCTGGAGCACTTCTGCCAGTGTGCTGATGTTCAACATGTTCTTCTTTTGTTTTGTTTGGAAAACTTTTGCTGCCTGTAGCAGTAAAGCAAGGTATATTTTAAATGCATATTTTTCATCTGTGGCTTATTGATGCAGCTGGCCATTGGGGGAGAGAGAGAACAATGTGGCTACCTTACAGCTCACTTGGCTTGTGGTTGTGAAGGGAAAACTTTTCCTAAGGAAGTGGTATCAAATTGTAACAAGTCATCCAGGTTTCCATATTTTTGGCTGAAACCTGGCAATTCTCTGTTCCAGAGCACATTGTCAGGTGTAAGATTAAAAAAGCACCTTGATAAAATCAGTCTGACCATTTGCAGTAGTGTAAATATTTAACATTGTACTTTCTAGCTGGAGTGTGTTTTTCCCTCCTTTGTGTTCATAATGTATTATACATAAACCTCATCTCTGAGAATGGTAAATTATTCAGATGAAGTTGATAGAGTAGATGGAGATATTTTAGAAAATTTTTGTCAACTCTTGAAGATTTAACCTAATTATAGCATTTGTGCAAAGCTTTCTTACTAAAGCAGGATTCTGCCTTGTGAGAGTGGTATTTAGTTTTTACAAAGCATCTGTGTTTGTGCTGAAGACAGTTGCTTTGTACAGACTCTTGTTCCTTGTAATAACATGGCACTCATGCTATGTATACATATCAGAATATAGCTCCAGAATAACCTTTACCTTCTGCTCAATTGTGGTGGGTCCTTACTGAAAGCTGAGGTGACAGCCCCAAAAGATCTACTGTTTCCTTAATTTGCATGTCAATGTTGTGTCTGCTTTGAATGCTGTATGTATAATCACCACGGTAAACAGTGGAAAGCTTCTGTCACTCTGCTGAGTGTAAAAGGGTGAGTGCAGGGAGTGGATAGTGTAGTCAAGGTGATGCTGACTTGCACTGTCTCAAGTTTAACTGACAAACAGGTCATTTCTTTTCTTTAGTGGCATCATTTTGCTGAGAACGCATTTCCTTTCTCTTTTACTGGCTCAGCCTTTAAGCCTTGTTTTGACTGCCATAGACTGGCCTTTGATCTTTTCCCCTCATGTTATGATATTTGTTTTAGGTCAAAATTTCAATAAAAATGCAGCTGGGGCAAAACTGATTGCCATCAAATTTGTCTGCATAGAGAGGGATATAGCTGTATGTTTAGTAAAACAATCGCTGTTTTAGGTAGGTAGAGGCAAGATTTGAATTTTGTGAACACTTAGCATTGCTCATTACTTGGTATGTTTCAGTATCAGAGGTAATACTTTGCTTTCAGAGTGTTGGAACATTTTGTGTAAGCTACTAGTTTTCAGTCTCATAAGACTCTTGAACAGTTGACTGCTCATCAGTTCGTTACCACAGTAGTGCAATATATAGTACTTCTGATATTGAGTTACTGGCACATTAATAGATTAGCTGAATATTATTACAGCAGCTGTATAGATATGGAGTTTGCACATGCATAAGATCCCAGTGGTACTGATTGACAGGCCTGTTCAACCCAGTCTGCTGCTGTCAAAATAGTCTCATTGTCTATATATATAAAGAGTTGTAAGTATTGTTGTGGTTTTTGTCACATTTATGTGCTTTATGTTTCTGGCACATAGAAAAGCACATCTCCATTTGCAAAATGCATGTAGTATTGGATTTCTTGGGGACTGGTTAAAATAGCATAGATATGCGCTCTGAAAAGTCCTTTTATAGAGTGCAATAATTTTGAAAAATCGGTGTGTTCTTCCAAGACACTGTGACAACTGATACACATTTGGATGAGCTCCCTCTTGGGAAAAATTTGTCACTGTGTAGTATGGGCAGGGGAGCTGGAGGCATTGGCTTTACCAGGGCTTTTGTTTTATGCATTTTACCCATTTATTTTGTTTTTATTTTTTGTTTTACTGTGTTTTTACTGGAGCAGTTAATGGTAAGTACCTTAATCTACTACAGCATTTTTTTGGTATTGGACTTTGAACTGGTAGTCCTCAGGTCCATTTTGTTTACTGATACTCTCCCTGCTGTCCAAACACAAAAGTGTTTGTAAAGTAGTATTCAGGCTGTGTGTTACAAAGCAGACTCATGCACCTCAATGTTACTCTATAGTTTTAGTGTCAGTGTTAGTGCCGTTTCCAAAAAACACGGGGGTTTTGTCCCTGACCACAGTTCCCCGATGCACCACAATGCCCTAATGCTGAGTTGGCTCCCTCGCAGTCTCTGGTGTGAAAGCAGTGTGCTGTGCTTGGCATGTATGTGTGTGCAAAAACTTTTAGTTTTGGTCTTTTTTTTTTTTATATATATATTTTTATTTACGTTTGTACCTGTTTGTATTTAAATCTGTCATAACTATGAATAAAATGTTTAAGTTCTTATAACTACTGTTTTTTTTTTTTTCTTTTTTTCCCCTGCTTTGATACTTGTGGGAGAATAACACATTTCATAAAGCACAGAAAAAGAAAGGTACTTCCAGGAACATAAGTTAAAATTTTATTCCATGGCATGCAGTCTCTCCAGATCTCAGCCCAATCCTGAAAAAAATCTGCAGGGTTTTCATGATACAGTAGAATAAATTTAGACCAAATTATAGAAGGAATGTTTCCAGCACCTTGCTGAATTTATGCCTCAAAAACTTCATACTGTTCTGGGGCAAAATAGGCACCTACCCAATACTAGAATGGCATATCTAATAAAGTGAACATGAAAGCAGTAACTGGTTAGAGCTGATCCCAAGGTTGTCGATGTGAGTGCCCTTGAGCAAGGTACGTACCCTAAAATTGCTCCAGTGAAGAGAAGAAAGAAAAAAAAAAAAAAAAACCCAGCTGTGTAAAAGGGTAAATAATTGTACATAGCTTAAGTTGCTTTGGAGAAAAGCATCAGTTAAATGAATAAATGTTACCAAGCACGGGTTAAGGTTGTATCTCTATAAAGCAGTTTTTTTGGACCAATTAAATCCATGTTTACAAAATTCATCCATGGACAATGGTTGACCTGTTGAAGGTATACTAGCCTCCTGGAGACAAGAATGTCCCCATCCTTACTCTTACTAATGCATAAATCTCCTAGCCAGCACTTTTGTACCAGTAGTACCAAATATTTCACTGCGATGCATATTAAACTTTGAAAATTTTGTGTTTTGTCTATTTCCAGAAAAACTTGGGTGGTGTGGGAAATATCAATCACATCTTTTACATAAAATGGTGTATTATCAAGAAATTGTTCTCAAACAGCTTGGGAATGAAAAAATGTCTGATTTTTAATAGTTTTATTATCTATTTGCAGATCTTACAAAAATATGACAAAATAAAAGAAATAAATTAATCCCATTTCCAGTATTTATATATTTTCCTTAAAAACAAAACAAGTTTTTGTATAGTTTTATATTGGAAGAGTACATGTTGACCACTTGGATGGTAAAATTTTCATGAAGACTTGCCTGGTACTGTTAAAGAAATCATTTGGAATTGTCAAATTGTCACAATTATTCACATTAATTTTTTTGTCCTCTCTATTTCTTCATGTCTGTGACATCTTTCTTCAGTCTCCAGTTGCAGCACACCCATCTTCCTTCCCCTGGTCAACCGAAACTTAGGATTTATGTGAGTTAGATCATAAATCAAGAGAATACTAACACGTTAATGGCTTAAGGCTTGGACTCTGACTCTTATTCTAAGAGTCACCTTAAGCAACACTTGCAGTATCCAGACATTTGTTTTCTTTTTTTGGGACCTTTAAGCAACATTTACTAATTCATTGTGATGCTCCAGTGAATATAAGTGGAAGTAACAACTGTAGCTCTTAGACCTCTCTTGGCATAATTTTCCCTCTTCTAGTGGCAGTAAGTTGTTTTCATGCTAGCTGGAATGAAATTTAGTGGAATGTTGGGAGTTTTCATTCCAATCAACACTATAAATTTACTGTTTATTGCATTGAAAAGCCTCTTTTGGTTAGCACATGTGGGTCTACGATGCACTAAAGCTTCCCTAATTATTAGCAGTGAGCTTCAGTGTATGATATCATTAGCTCAGTATGGTCTGATACTTACCTCAAAAAGTTAAATACTTTATATTTTTTGTTTGATTTTGTTTCTACATGCAGTAAGAATGCAGTGTGAATGTAGAATGCACATTCCCTCCCAGCAGAAGTCATCATTTGAGGCCACTACAAGTACACTGGCTCTTCAGTTTAGGAACTACAGAGCAACCAATTTTCAACAGAAACATTTTGCAGAAATTGCATACTGTCTACTTCGCAAAAGTTTAGCTTTTTCGCAGTGCGAACAAGACGCACCAGACCAACAGATGGCCGTAAAGTGTACCCAAAAACCAGGAATGAGGAACCACCTTCACTAAACTTTCTTATACAGTGTTTACAGCTGGTATTGAGTGTTTATGAGTGCTGATGATTCTAATAGTGCCACTAAGAAGTAGTAAACTATTATTAGAGAGACCAAAGCGGTAATATTAAAGAAAAGTTAAAGTTGGGGAGAAGATGACAAGCGTTGCACAAGCTGATGGGATGGATCAGTCAAGAACTGGGATTAATTTTGTTTGATTTTATTTTTGTAAATTTCAAAATTGTCATAATTTTAATGCATCTGAAAGATGATAAAACAATTTAGAGTGCTTTTATTTACTGTAGCTACATCTGAGGTTTTTAGAGAACCTGGCCTGCAAGAAAATCAAGGGACATCTATATTATAAAGCACTTAAAATTAGTTATGAACAGCCATCCTGTCCCAGTTGCACTTGTAAGCTGAGGAGCCAGTGCACACCCAAGACACAAGATACAATTGGAATGTTTTAGCATCCATATAGTCTTGAGTGACTTCAAAATGGGAAAAAAGGGAGCAATAACATTTAAAGAATGCATTAAACCTAGGGAATCCTTTTTAAAATGAGAATATCTATTTATAACCTTGCAGACGTGTATCTGATTCAGCCTATTTTGGAGACGTCGATTTTAAAAGTCAGAGGAAGGTCTGAAAGACCAAAACTGGAACTGGAAACCAGACTTGTGATATAGTAGTAAGTGGTGCAACAGAATGCTTAACTCGGAGGCATATGGCTGTAGTACTGATTCATTCTATTTATTGCTCCTTATGTCTTTTGAAAAGATTGGCTAAAGGTTGTCAAGAAAACAGGAAGTGCATAGTTAACGTTTCGTTTTATTTTGTTGCCCCTCACTGTATTACAGAGAACAAAGAGACAACATTCTCTCATATGGTGCACTGTCATTTTTGAGGCCAAAATTAAACTGTATTTTGTTTTCCAAGCAAGGATTAAAATCTAGAGGTGTGAAGGTTTCTCTTTAGAACTGCTTGTTTTCCTGGCACAAATTCCTGATGTCAGAAGTTCTCTACTAGGACAATAACAGAGAAACATTTAACTAACGGGTCTTTGATATATTCTCTGGAACTTTCTGCAGGGTGTTGGGATCCACATTTAAAACAATTCTCCCTCTTAACATCACTGCTATGGAAATACTAAACACATAAGTATGGCTCAATGTTTTTTAAAAGCCCTGTTTTGGTGTTGCTTTGGCAAATCATCAAGTGAGAAGAAAAACAACAAATAAATAATAAATATGTTAAAATAAAAAAAAAAATAGTACATATGTATAGTACACATAAACATGAATTGCACTAAGCTGCTTCAACTGAGAATCCAGTGGATGGATTAATGTCAAGAAATTGAGAAGCATTAGAAAAGAAAAGCAGAGCTTTTGCATATGTTATGAGGCAGGCTGGTGTTGTCCCTTCTCCCTGCATACAAATAATGTCTCCTTGCAGGCATTAGGATGTAGTGCAAATGTTTTGGTTATTATTGTTGTTTTTTTCTTCTAGTAATCTATTTTCAGCCATGCATGATGATGAAACCACTGCTTTCTGGCCTTGTTAGTCAACGAAGAACAAAAAAGAATGATGCTAAATAATTAAAGAACCCTAAATGCCCAAAGTATTTATAGACATCTTCTCAGCACCTCCATCCTTTATGTCTGTTGTAGCCCATATACAATAAGGCTACAGCTGAGCTTTCAAACAGAGCAGAGTAACACAGTCATAGTAATTTAGTTATTCAGTTATCTACATCTGTTTCATAGCAAGGGAGATGCTTGGGGTTTTGCAAAAATATTCTGTGGTTGTGGGCCTAACATTATTGTACACATCACCAGGCTGTCACAAGGTTAGGGGCTGAATATCCTACTGGTTTACCATCTCAAGTGTGCCCTCCTTCCCTTAAACTTCCACTTAAGTGGAGGATAAATTCTGATGTGCTATCGGTGTGTTCATGTCTGATGCTCCCAAAAAGCCTCCAACTGCATCATCAATAAAAGTTCTCCTTATTACAATTAGTGATGCTAATGCTTGGCACCCATTTTGCCAGTGCTTAAGTTACTGACGTGATGCTTCTTTTGCTGTTAAAAACATATTGTATCAGGACACAGATTTTTCCTCATAGGTTGCTCTCTTGGCTTGACAGGACTGTGAATGTTTATACATAGTGACAAATTCAGTGAGAAAGCTTAGCTTGTTACCATTAGCCTTTTAAGTAGGCTAGCCAGCTAGCCACAATGTTACAAAACCAATCCAGTACTCCATCTCTTTGCAATATTTTGTATAATGCGGCATCTCCAACTGTCAAGTAAAGAGATCAATCCACACCATTCACCAATCACCATTTCTGATCCAGTTAAACAATGTATTTAGTCAAACTGTTGTCTCTGTGTACAGTCCAGCCTGTTTAAAACTGATGCTGGTGTTGTAAATGGCATCATGTAACGTACATCACCATAGAGTACATAAACTGGTGACATCTGAGAAAGCAACCCATATATATTGCTGTTAGATGACAGGAGATATACAAAACATGGTGATTAACTACTTAGAAAATAAAGCTTGTGGTTTGTTAGAAATAGCCTAAATGCAAGTGTATGAGGTATGAATGTGTCTGTTAGTGATCTAATGAATTTTAATCATTGACTGACACCTTTGAGTTAATGTAAATGCTTTGCATTAAAAATAAAAAAGTACAGGCCTTGAACTGTTCACAGTTTGTATTTATGGAGATTTAATACCATGGTAGAAATATCTGACGGTCATTTGAGGTGATTCAGAAAGTTCTGTGTATCATTTTGACAACGTCTGAGCTGTTCAAAACAGATTTCTTTCCAATAAACACGTGAATATCAGTGGCAGGCCACTGAGAAACACTTACAATTTTCAGACTATAGAGTAAATCAAAAGATACTGCGAGTTCCCTTTTTGGAAAAGGCTAGAAAAGGATAAGAAACGCAGCTCATGCATTCCTGTATGTATTGCAGAAAGGGGATTGTGAGGTGGGATAGGAAATGAGTCTAATTCTCTCTGGTGTGCCAGTTTGTGTTCGGTCACAAACCAGGTCTTCAAGTTTTTAACAGCTTCCAGGCCTCATCAACATTGCTTTGAAAAAGATGTACATGAGGCTTGTTACGCTTTCTTGGTCGTAGCCTTATTTTGTGTTGAGAGTTCCTGGTTGCGATGAGAAAAATTAGATCTTGGGGCCAGGAGGCTCAGAGTCGATCGAGTGTCCGTTTTCTCCCCCTTCACCTCCAGGGGAGGGTATTTCATCAGGCACTCCATTCAGGTCTGACCTGGTGGGCTGCTTGTCTGGGGCTTGCAAGGTGTCTCCAGACTTGGTCTGCTGAGCACCATTTAAACAGATGCCCCCTTCAGATTTGCCAAAGTTAAAGAGTTTCCCAGGGTTGAAAGATTTGCTGGGAGACTGGGACTTTTCCTGGCTGGCAGCAGCCGCAGTGGAGGCAGCCGCTGCGGCTGCTGCTGCCTCCTTTTTGTTCTCAGGTGACTTGAGAAACTTGAAGCTGAGGAATCCTGGGAGTTTGGGCTCACTCCCAGTGGGTGACTGTGGGGACCGTGCTGTTCCAGAGGAAAACTTGCTCTGCAGCGGTATGATCTGCTTGAGTTTCATCACATTGTTGTTGGCAAGCAGTGAGCTTGGTCTCTTGGGTTTGTCCCCAATGGCGCTGCTGGCCCCTCCACCCCCTGCGGAGCGCACCTTGCCCCCGTGACTCTTGTCGTGGTGATGGTCCCCTCCTCCCCCAGAATCTGGCTTCCCCTCATCGCGTTCGCGTTCCCGCCGGGCCTGATACTCCGCCTGCCTCTGGCGCTCCTCCTCCTCCCGCTTCCTCCGCTGCTGTTGCTGGTAGTGCTGCTGGGCCTGGCGCTCGTGCTTCTGTGGATGACATGCAGTGAAACACACACCGTTCAGATGACAGATGTTATCACTAAGGGATTTTGTAATTTAACATGCTGTGCAACCAGTGCATTTGTATTGAATAATTACACACACACACACACACACACACACACACACACACACACACACACACACACACACACATACACACACGCATTTTCTGACCCGCTCATCCCATACGGGGTTGCGGGGAACCGGAGCCTAACCCGGCAACACAGGGTGTAAGGCTGGAGGGGGAGGGGACACACCCAGGACAGGACGCCAGTCCATCGCAAGGCACCCCAAGCGGGACTTGAGCCCCAGACCCCCCCAGAGAGCAGGACCCGGTCCAACCCACTGCGCCACCACGCCCCCCACCTATTGAATAATTACCCCATTCCAAAAAAAGTTTTCTTCATAAACCAAGGTACCTCATGAAAATTAAAAAGCTCTGTTTTTTCATGAGGTGCCTTGATTTATGAAAAAATCTTTTTTTTTGGAATGGGGTAATTATTCAGTACAAATGCATTTTTGCCCGTTATTTCCCCATCATTTTACTTCTGCCACAGGTATTTTATTCTGTAAAATGGCTTGTATTATATACTTCTGTGAGGAGCTTTGGAACACAGATACACACTTGGTGTCTCAAACAAATAACGTTTTTGTCATTCAATGTTTTCAGCATGGCTATTTTCCCGCTGTTTGTTAACAGGGTCACAATTCCTATATAACACAACAAAGCAGATTTACTAATATTATCACTGTTACATACTATTAAATGTCTGATATTCTATAATTCCTAGATAGACTCTGGACCTCCACAAACCTGAAGTTACTAATAATTAATTAATTAAAGTATAACATGAAAAGACAGGCTAGAGATAATAATTTTTGTTACAAATATTATAAAATATATGCTGGTGTTACCATTATCAAGCATAAAAATAAGATTTTTTGCATAAGAAAGAATAGCAATTTGATATCCTTACAACAGGAATTTGCCTAAAGGGGTGACTTCACAGAACTAATTCAACTCCATTATGTGAAGGATGCATTTAGTGTTCCGACTACATTAACGATAACTCTTCAAATAAAATCTTTGCTATTCCATAAGTGTTCCGTGAGATTCCCACAATCTGAAAAGTTCTGGAAACAATGCACCTGAGAAGGAAGGAGCAAGAACAAGACTATGAAGTTATAGGCAAAATAATGACATTTATACAAACAATGAGCACATTAAAAAGGCATAGCAATGTTACCTTGAAGGCTTCCCTGCGTTGGTACTCAAGTTTTGCCATCTCATCTGCAACCCAGCTGGGGATGTCTGGGATTGCCACATGGATGATGTATTTCAGGAGGATGGCAAAGTGCTGCAGACAGTGAAAAATATGCAGCAGGGATAAACAGATCTGCCTATTGTTTGTGTCATTTTCATTAGGTAAACGTGTATTCCGACTGCATGCGGATCAGCAAATCATTTATCAATCACTCCTGTTGCGTTGTGGATTTGCCATTTTGTGTTGTTCTGGACACAACAGCAGTCACAAAGTGGGCAGCAGTTCAGTCATTATACAGCTGACCCCCTATGACATTCTGTTAGTGGAAACAATCTGGTATCAAAAGCTGTATGTTTATCACAGCATAAAGGAAGTCTAGAAATTAGGATGCATGTGAGATACAAGGAAGAACCAGTACATTTCAGACAAAACCATGAAGAAGTATTTACAGTGTCAAGGATTTCGTTAATAATGAAACTTCCTCAAATAATGCTTTAAATGATCTAGTGAAGCAAATCGACATTAGGAGAACTGACAGCAGGCTCTGCAGACCAGCTGACATAAAGGTTGTCATTTTCCAGAAAAAAGCAATGACCATTGCTATATGGTGACTACAGTGAGTGGCATCCACTGTCAAGCCCTCCGTACCTCTAGAATGACTATAGAGATGATGGCCATTTCAGGGCTGAGCCAAGGGAAGAGACGCTGCAGCTGGCCACACTGGCCAATCAGGTAGCAGTTGACAATGATGGCTATCAAGCCCATGGCCTCCATAACCGTCTGCAGAAGGAGGAAAACAAAAACTTTTGTACGTTAACAGAACAAGTAGTCAAGGGACAAACTGCGAAGTACTAGGAAAACATGATGAACCTTAACTGCCTCTGACATATATCAAACTGACTTAGCATCCCAGGTGAGACTGGCATGCTGAATTTATAGCCCCAGCATCCAAGGCAAATTCACTGGTTTTGACAAAACAGAAACAAGAAAACTGCAGTGCAGTAAAGAACTGAATGGCATAATTAGATCCTGGACTGCTGTGTAAGTAAGTGTGGTCCTGTCTAACCTGCCACTGCCCAATGCTCTGTACCCTTTGGCCAAAGGGTCTCTGAAGGCCAGTGCAGAGCTTGAAGGCGTCGCTGCGGATCTCGATAATGTTGTTGATGAGGGCACACATGGCGGCTAGCGGGAAGGCAGAGGAAAAGAGCACCACGTAACCAAACTGGATGAACATCTCCTGGTAGTCCTGGAAGGTGTCCTGCAGGAATGAAACAACAACAGAAACAATCTACATTGGACCAGTGATTTTTAGCAAAGTGCTGAATTCAGAATCAACACCTTCCATAATAGATTAGTTACACAATAATTTATAAGGTTGCACGTGCTGTTCACCCCATCTTAGTCTAACAAGTCCAAATAAAAAACTATTTATTCTATGTGAACAGAAATGGGAATTGCTTTAAAATCCATGAAAAACGTGGCATGTCTGTTAATACTGATTATGAAAACAGATGATTGCATGGTTATTTTATACAGTTTACAGGATTCTGGGAATAACTTAAAGACACACACCTCATATTTCTGCATGCAGCTCTCAATTTCAGCCTGAGTGAGTGTAATGGGTTCATTGTCTTCAGGGGGGTCTATCCAGGAATCCCTCTTTGTCTTGCTGTCCTCCCTCTCTAGACTGCGGCCCCTCCTCCGGTGGCGTAAGGAAATGGTGCTCTCCGGGCTGGCTGGGAGTGGCGCAGCCAAAGTCTCTCCAGAGATGTCCTTTGGCTCAAGAATCCCGTTGTCTTCATCGTCATCACACATTTCGAATATGGAGGAGGGGTCCATGCCTTTCTCCACCATGGTAGGGCTCCCTTCTTCCAAGAAGTTGTCCTCTGTTTGAGTGAGCACAGCCCCAGGCTTACGTTCCACCTTCTCAATAAAGCTAACTTTCCTCAGCTTGAGCCCACAGTCGATGAGGCTCTCCTCCTCATTCTCCTCCTCACTGTGCTTCCCGCTGTCCTCCTGCTCCTCCTCCTCTGGTACACCACAGCCACCATTAAGACACTTCTTCTCTCTGCGTTCTGGCTGCCCGACTCCAGGCCGTGTTCCTCTCAGGCCTGGGCCTGGCATGGCTTGTTCTGTGGGAGACACCTGGGCTTTTCCTGCAGCCAGGCGTCCATACTTCAGTAGCGCAGACAGGAGGAGGTTCCATACGGCCCTAAACGTCAGGTCACCCAGCTTGTGGCGCTCATATAGGTAAGGCTGAAGAACCTCCTTCACGTTCTGTAGGAACTGACGGATGATGAGCAGAGTAGCTAGCATCTGTGGAGAGAGAAATCAAATGAGACAATGGCTTGCAACATGTTCCACCCCATATGAAAAAAGCAATGTGAACGCAGATACTGGAGCTTGTTTGTTTTGTATAGACCCAGAGGTGTCCTGTTTCTCCGTGAAATACACTCAATAAGACAAGAGTCAAATCTCAGACTGAAAGTCCATGCAGCATGTTGCGCAGCAAGATCAGTTAATGTTGACAGCTTTTGTTAAAACCTGGTTTTCTGGCTGAGCAGCTGAACAGGGTGACACATTCAAATAAATTAATTTCAAACATAAACACACATATTAGTTTGAACACCTCACTTCCATAAAAACCACCGCAACGCACATGCTACTAATATTCTAAGCCCCTGAAATAACACCTGGCTAGAAAGCCAATTGTCATTACTTGAAGTGGACAAGAAATTAAAGTGAGAATCTCCACATGTAAATGTTTGTATCACATCATCCAAGCACCCAGCAGACTATGAGTGCTACTGAACCTTGCAGAAAGCACAGTTTCTGAACCTTTCAGAAAGCACACATTGACACTTGAAATGTTGAAGTACTATTTTCCAAAATATTTTGAAGAAGTCCCTGGGTCCCCTTCTCTTTAAATCAATCATTTATTTAGCTTATGTCTTGGAAATAACCTCATATGATGTGACACAAAGAAAAAAAGTATGTTGAAGTCACTTCCCTCGAATGCTGGACAGGGGAAGAAGTATGCTTAAATACTGTTTAATCCCTACTCGTTATCCAAAAAAATTAGTAATAATGTTTTTGATTTCCAAAACACAGGATTATAGGAACACTGAGAGCTGCTGACCAGAGCAGGGCAGATGGACAGGGGGGTTGGATGGATGGATGGATGGATGGATGGATGGATGGATGGATGGATGGATGGATGGATGGATGGATGGATGAATCAGGCAGGATCACACATGGGGGCAAGCATGGGCCCTGCCCAACAGGCGTACTTTGGACCTGTCTCTGGCCTGCAGGACTTGAGGGACTTTCATGATTACAAGCTGGACCTTGAGGTAGAGGTAGGGCAGCGCATTCTCCTTGATCTGCTTCAGAAAGCTCTGGGCCAGTGAGAAGACCAGCAGTAACTTTGGCGGCCAGAAAAGTGGCAGATGAACAGATGGACAGAGAGGAGGAGGAAGAAGAACACAACTGAAGGGAAAAGATTCACTAAGAGAAATGAAGACCACATGGCTTTCAAGAGCCGATGGCACCCTCGCCTTGAGGCGCTCCTGGTCTTCATTTAACAGAATCATAAGCTCAACTCTTGCCCCGCTTACCTCTTTAAGACGCTCCATGTCTTTGAGGTAGAATCCGATGTAAAAAAGGCTAAGATAAGAATTTACAAACTGAAACTGCAAAAGGAAGAAAACACAAGAGATTCAGACCCTTGAACGCTTGAATTCTCCATGATGGATTGTGATTTATAGTACTTGTAATAATTGCTTATCAGTGAGTAAAACTACAAAAAGTGACCAAAATCTCAAATTGCAAAAAAAAAAAAAACTGAAGAAAATCTCAGCAGTTAAGGAAGAATAAAAAACTTACAAGAACCATTTTAATGATGAGATTTTTCTCATAGGCACTCTGGAGTCTGTAGTTTTCTGTAGAAAAACACAAGAGAAATGTTGCTATAAATAAACCACTGGCATGGTACTGCATATGCTTTCTAAGCACAACCTCTTATGGCCAGTGGCAACGTTTCCACTACTCCCTCACACCTCCTGGATCTCTTGAAGCCAAAGACACTCACTGCTGTAGCAGTGCACAGCTCACCCATGTCGTTGAGCCAGCAGGCGATCTTCCTGTACACTTCGTCGCAAGCAGTCACAGTGATGGCCAGCATGATCTTGGGGATGAAGCGGGCCACGCGGGGCAGCTCTTTGATCCCCATCACAAACTCCTACATACCAACAAGTGACAGCATGCTCTCTAAAGTTCTGATGTTTCTCATGATGACACTTTGACATATTGCTGTATATAAACTCTAGACACATCCTTGTGTAAAGCTTCGGGGTAGAATCCAGGCTTGTGATAGAGAAAGTGTCACTTGCAAAGTTAACAATGTCTTGGCCTTTTTCAAAAGTGTCAGTCTTATCTGGAGCCAAACCTATGACCATTAGCCTAACGCCATGAGAGGATATGCACCAAATAATGCAAGATAATGCAACGTCGCAGCCCTAATACTAACGGTTTGATGTATGTTCATCAATCACCTTTCCTCATTATTACAGATATGCCTAGTAAAAAAATTGTGTAGAAACAATTAAGCTTTTGCTCAGTTCATTCAGATGGTGTTATCTACTAGCAAATAAAATAAAATAAATAAAAAAATAAATGAATGAATGAAGTCTACTTAAATGTCATGAAATAATGTAAGGTATTTAATTCTTAATAAGATGGGTTTTGACATTCACTGGCTTTCTGTGATGAGCAGTGGGTTTCTCAACCTTATTAAAGAATATCCCTTTGTATAAGCAACGGATGTCTAGGTCAGTATTATAAAGAGCCCTGAAATGAAAAAGGGAACTTCCCTTTTCACCCAAGTCTGAAGTCTAGGAATAAACTAGTGGAACCCCAAAATTTGCAGGAAACTGACTTAAGCGTGCTTAAATACAGATCTGGATTCTGCCCTTAGACTATATCTGCTTAAATGTGGTTAGATCAACAAATTTTATCAGCATCCCCAGTGGCATCTTGTGAAATTTCTGGCACTCAACAGCAGCGATCCTGGAGGAGTCCGTGCAATGTCGTGTTAGCCATCTGTTGTGAGGAGGCCCAGGGAACACAAAGTGGTCTGAGTTTCCCTGGGTGTGTGACATGGTTGGGATTCTCTCTCCGATAGCTCACAGGGACATGCAGGGCTCAAAGGGCTGTGCACTGAGAGGGCAAACAGCACGCTCCTCCAGCCTGAGTAAATTGCTGCCCAGTGAAGCCTGCAGCCCAAAAAGAAGTGTCTGTCTTATGGGATACACATCATAGGAGGTATGCGCCTGAGTTCACCCCTATGTTGGTGTGTATTCTACTCTGAGGGTATGATACTGAAACTGAGTAATTATCTGTGAGTAATCTGAAAGAAGGTGAGCAAAAACACAATTCCAGTGGTCATGACTGTACAATTAATGCATGACATTATGGAAGTAAAATTTACACAGCCTACATTTTTATGCACTACACCCCTGACATTTACTTAAGCACTTGCGGTAACGTCCCACCTTGCTCAAACATCTGCTTATGCAAACAATACCTACCCTGGAGTTATTAACCTGCATACTTTTAGTAACTTCCCAGTTCCTAATGCCTACTCTACCTGCTGTGCTGTGATATTGCCCGTGAATGACTGCTCAAAGTGTTTTTGGTGACTTAATAAGGGATGAACAGGACAGCACACTCCCTTTCCTAGGCTGTAAGTTGAGGTGATATTCACAGAAATATAGATTTCTGGAAGGCACGCAGGCTTACAGACAGACTAGACAGACTGTCAACTGACCTGCAGCTCGAAGCAGATGAGCATGGCCAGGAAGACAAAAGAAAGGCATAGAATGCAGATGGGCAGGCTGACAAGCCAGCGGAACACCCTCCTCTTCCATGGAGGGTAGTAGAACTCTTCACAGCCCGTGACTGGGCTGCAGCGCTTCACGCCCTGGCATGGAGATGGACAAAGCAGCTCAGACATACTGCCTGGATACACACACATCCCTTAGAGAAAGCCAAAATCAAAGCCAAATTCTGCACATTAACCATAGAAAATGCTAGCAAGCTGTCTGTGAATATCGTAGCCTTTTGACTGTCTACCAGTATGTGATAGTCTGATGTCCTTCGCATTCCTACACAGAGTGCGTATGTATGTGCATGTTGATATTTTTAAAATCCGAGCCACAAATTTACCCTGGCATACATCCAAGCACTGTGTGTCCAGTATTTTTTCTTGATACCACTGTCCTAGCGAATCTTGGAGTCTGCCTTTGCCCTTAAAAACTGCTGAAACTCACCCTAAACTGTGGTCGGGGCTCTTCTAGCGACTCTGCAGGGGTATCTAGTGTCCCCCACTTGTAGGCCAGCTCAGCCCCCCTGCGTTTCCACCTCTCCAGGAATAAGGTGGCCCAGACTACGTTGAAGAGGGCAAACACCACACAGCAGATGTCCCGGCTTGTCTGGAAAACATACAATGCAGTCAGACCCCTGCAGTAGGAAAAAGCCCCACGGAGGGGTGTGTCACCGCAGGCCTCCTACCTGGTCAGACTCAGTGAGCATCCACAGCACAAAGCCGATTACAGCAGGATACAGCATGGAGGTGGTGTAGAAGCCCAGCCATGCGAAGTACATCGCGATCTTCACGCCAAAGTAGTCACAGATGTCATCTGGCAGCAGCAGAGGGACAGAGAGAAAAACAGACGTGACTCATTATCCTAGAGTTCAACTCCTGAAAGACACATTATGGTACTAATGTATCCCTGCAATAGAAAAAAATTAGAATTGATTGGATTTTTAAATCTCAGGCAATTTTTGTATTGCACCTTACACATTCTTAAGCATTTTACTGGATGCTTAAGTATGCAGGAGCAGATGCAGAGCCATTTGTGAGAACAAATGACTCATTGAAAATGATGGGTGTAAGGAAGAATGTACCTCCAGAAGTGGTTACTGTTATTTTCTCAAGTACAATGGGTGATGGGTGCACATTACATCTGTTTGTGGATCTGAAGTGTCAGTAGGACAGGATGACATAGAAAGACATTAACCGCCTTTGTATTTGGCTGCCTGTATGAACCCAGATATGAATGTGTATGAATGGGCTCTCACCAAGGGGCTGTTTCTCACACACAGCCTGAACCCAGGACTTCATCAGTTGACTGAGGATCCTCTGTTCATGGAGAGGGAAGACCTGCTGAATTACTCCCCTGGCCTTCAGCTCAGGAACTGAGACAGAGATGCAGAAGTAAGTTCAGTAACACCCCACACAGTTAGGCTCTGTAATTTACCACTTCAAAATTAATTAAAACCTTAATGTAATGCATTAAACTCAGACCAAGAATAAGATGAATTTCTTTAATCAGCACAACAGCCCACAGCTAAAAACAGTACTTTGCTCTTGCTCCAACCAGACACAGATTTAAAAAAGAAAAATACAGCGTTACATTGATTTAATGTATTCACATAACTTTTGTAAAACTTTGAAAACTGGGACAATATTATATATAACATACAGAGCCAAAATTACCAACCCCATTTGGTGGATCAGTACATCCATCATTCTTGTCATCCAGATGGGGACAATGATTCATAGACATATAGGAGGAAGTTCATCAAGTAAGCTGTGAAAAGCATTTTTTTTTTTTTTTTTTGTTTTTGGTTGTTAAAATAGTAATGTCAAAGAAAAACATGCTTACTGATTGGCTGTCCCTCAAGGAAGTTGATGTTATGAAGCGTCTCTCCCTGCTTGGCTCTCAAATTGTCCAGCCAATACTTAATGATGCTCTGACGCTCCTACAAAGTAGCAAGACCACCCACGAGGAAAGAGAGAAAGGAAAACTGATTACACTTTTCTGCTGCGAGATATTGAAATTTTCAAATACACCGACTGTTTTTACAAAGGTGTTCTACTTCTGGGGGGGTGCGATGGCGCAGCAGGTTTGGCCAGGTCCTGCTGTGTGGCAGGTCTGTGGTTTGAGCCCCGCTTGGGGTGCCCTGTGGCAGACTGGCGTCCTGTCTGGCATGTGTCCCCTCGGCCCTACGCCCTGCGTTGCTGGGCTAGGCTCCAGTTTGCTGCGACTCCTACTTGGAAAGCGGTTTCAGACTGTGTGTGTATGTGTGGGTTTCGCTTCTGCTCATAATCTTTGCTAAATTCCAGCATGCCGCATAATATTGCTCCTCAAGTCATTTGATCATAATACATGACATGTAGAAAGATTACATGTAGATATAGATGGAAATTAATAAGTATATCAAAATGAAAATCTAAGATTTTCTACACAATAAGTCCAAAAAATGAATTTTAAAGGAACAGCATTTCATATCTAATTGACAAGATTAAAAGCAAAATAATTTGTAATGTATCTAATGAAATATGAGGTGATACAAAATACTTTACAGGCAATATGGTGAAACGTACTATATATATTGATAAATGAATTTCTGTAAAATTCAAGGGGATGGGATTTTGTCCATGATGTTTTTCATCAAAATTTTGGAATCGTGCCAACTGCCCATATTAGTATCAATTTGTCTATAAACTATGGACATTAGAAAATGCACACCACACCATTAGGATATTGGGATGTTACCAAAACCTTCTCCTGATTAAACCATATATCCCATATGCAAAAATCTACTAGTGGAGAACATTCTGAATAAGTAGTTAAGAGAAAGTCCACCATATTTTTACATTTCAGAATTCCATTGTTTTCTGCTTTGTTTTCACCATCACATTTCTAGGTGTTTATGAAATGTGCACACATGGCAATACTGTTATAGCACCCAGTGCTATCAGTTCCCTCTTGATCATTTTGGTTCACATGGTGTGGTCATGATGTTAAACCACACGATAAGCTCTACATGCAACTTGGCTGCAGATGCTCTGCTGTTCTGCGGTCCATGATCTGAAGTCACTATGATGAGTGTTACTATATATATATATTTGACAGCTCATTTTGCATGTTTTTTCCTCGTCGTTGCAGAATTTGCACAGATTAGCTCTGTACCGACAGTACTGCACAAGTGTGTGATGAGTACAACCCTTGGAGAAAGTAGGGGCTGAGATATCAGCTGACCTGCGATGTGAAGAAGCACAGTTCACTCTCGATGTTCTCATAGATGTAGTCCTCCTCACAGGAGAAGCTGCGAGTGCCACCGCCAAACTCTGGTTTCACAGCTTTGCGTAAGCCCATTTCCTCCGCGCCGCGCAACAAGCTGAAATTAAGAAAACATACCTTATATAACAGCACAACCGTGACACCAAAAGAAGACGTGCTATCTATCAGATGTGGCACAGCACGAGAAAGGCACTACAGAATGTGCCACTCTGTGATAAACTTTACGAAGGGATCTTATCTTGAAAAAGCTATTTACGGCAAAGTGCTTGCATACAGAGCTTGGCTGCTTCCCCGACAAGACTGCAATTCTGCAGTTTACGTGGTTTTTAACAATGAAAACCATCTGAAGATATTTTAAAATGCCTCTACTCCGTCCATTTGATGTATTCCTTTTACCCATCTATACTATGTGGAGTAGAGGCACACCAACCGCTGCTGCAGCCCACAGCCTCAACAAGAGCAGGGCCACCATCTGCTCCACTGAAATGCAAACTTGTCCTCAGCCACCCTGGGGGCTGCTGACGTGCAGCTGTATGCTGAGCTAATAAAATGCGGCAGGTCGTGTTCTCCACAGAGGAGTCGGGCTCACTTGCTGCGAGCAGAAGCACATATTTTGCTGTGGTCACTCACATTGCTGCTTTGGTGTTTCCCCATCCTGCTCCTTACAAAATCTGCCCAATCATCTCTTGAAGTAGCAATACAGAAATATTATAGAAGTTGGAATTATTTTTCTAAAGCATAAAAACACAGGAAGAATAGAGAAAACAGCCAGTAATGCCTGTGAAATACCTACAGTATTGTGCAAAAGTTTCAGGCACTTAGATGTTTCACAAAAATATTTGCTTTAAACAGGTATTTAATGTCTTCTGCACTAGTGTCAATGGGAAAGAGCATATTTTGGATTTCCAAGAATTCCTTTTGCAAAAAATCATAGTATTACGGTAAGGGTTTTGTATGTCGTTAAAGAAAGAAAGTACACACGGTCTGAAACCACTTGTCCCAAGTGGGGTCGCGGCAAACCAGAGCCGGCAACAGAGAGCATAAGGCTGGAGGGGGAGGGGACACACGCAGGATGGGACACCAGTCCATTGCAAGGCGCCCCAAGCAGGACTCAAACCCCAGACCCACCAGAGAGCGGGACCCAGCCAAACCCACTGCACCAAGCAGTTGCTGACAATGGATGGTTACTAAACTTGTAGGAAGTTTATTAATTAAGAGAATTATTTTTGGAAGCATTCTCACTTAACAGCTTTTTTTCCAAGTGCCTAAAACTTTTGCACAGTACTGTAGGTGACAATGTAGGCCCACTCAACTCAAATAAACATGAACCCTTTATGTCCTGATCTGCACCCACCATCAACAAAGATCAGCTATTGATTGGATTTTGCAAACTTGCCAGACCTTGTTTAGGTCAAGCTGATCACACAGATTGGGCAAGGGACGGAGTGTTTGTGTACGAAGGAGTGTGGACCAAACAAGGTGGTCTGGACAACTCAACATAATGCGTTTTGTAAATCTTTACAGACCAGTCATAAGGTATAATCTATATAACCATTTCCACCCTTGATATGGCAGCATACTGGCTTTTCCTGTATGTCTCCTGGAAAATGATCTTTCATCACATACTGTATTTGAAATGACAAGATATACAGATGAGCTTATGATATTTGTAATAAATGTGACCTTAACATCGTAAGTCGCTTTGAAGAAAAGCGTCGGCTAAATGAAAAAATGCAAATGTAATGTAAATGATAAACATGCTTCAGGTTTCAAAATCTTCTTTATTTCCTTCCCTGTGAAAGACATTTTCAGCTCTCAGACATTGACTTTCTACAACTTAATACAGACCAAAAAAGCAAGGCCTGTCACCTAAATGGATGAGTCTGCTAAATTTTACTTGCGCTGCAGGAAATTTCATAAATCATTCTATGCATTATCTGCTAAGTTGTAAAAAAATTAAGTTATTTAGAAGATATTTAATAAAAGTTACAAAACAGTACTGCTATTTTTGTACACTAAACACACTTTTCATGCCTTATCTAATGAAATATTAGAATTGAGAATTGCTCTAGTGTATCACATTGTCATCGTTCAGCAAAAGACCACTTGACTCATCTTTGCAGACTGAGAAACATGCAGCACAAAGTCAATATTCAGAGGCTCTAGAAAACTGTCTAGTCAGCAGGAAATTTCCATGCATAGCTCATATTGACTTTACCTGGATAAATATGGAAGGTTTCCTTCTTCTACTGTTCCTACTGAAGTAGTGAAAATCCTCACCAGCATTCAATTCTCACTAGCCAAGAACTCATTTCATGACATTCTGGAATTGTCTTAAACCTTATGTCAACTGAAAAGCATGCTGAGCAATGTGAGTATATCAGAATGATTCAGACTTAAAAGTGGAAATATCGTAATTCAGATTTAAAGACTTCACAACTTCCTTTTGAGCACATTATAGGACAAACAACACCATTTAAATTTAACATTCATTAAATGCTACTTCCAGCACTCATGTCACCGTTTCAAAAAATAGTGCAGTTATATTTGATGGCCAATGTTTTTGGCGACCTTTTGGTCTATAGTGCTATTGGTAAGGTTATATCAGTGCTGTAATACTTCTATAGCCCAAACTGAACCACTATTAGTGGAACCTGAGGCAGAAACTTGGAACTTGAGGTTGGACTCGGGCTCAGAGTTGTGAGATTCAGACTCCCATTGAAAAGTTAAGGGTTTCAAATTGAGACTTTAAAAATAAAGGCACTTATAAGAAAAATAATATGGCACTGTGCACTGTGGCTAAAAAAATTAATGCTTAATTTAGGATGTCTGTTATTTGACAGTATATAAATCAGAAACATTTTAAAAGCTTTCTTAAATTTAATCACTAAGATTCAGACTTGAATTTGAGTGACTTGGACTTGGGCAATGATCCAACCATTGACTCAACAGCCACACATTTTAACTGCTCTCTCATAAGTTCTTTTAGCACAGTCTATGTGTTTTCCGTCTTTACCCTTCCCTTAATAAGTTAAATGACTCTTAGAGCCATAAATAATGAAAATCAGCCTGCAGATACAGCACTGTCTTGAAAAGTGCCTGATAATATTATACTCGTATGATCACAACCTGCCCCAATAAATAAGGTGAACTTTGAAGGCTACATGATATGAAAGATCCCGTCAGTCTGCAGGAAGAGATTTTCCTTATTGTAAGTTCATTGTGTCATTGTAGATAGATGAATTGTGAACTAACCAAAGTGAAACGAGTACAGATAGCCAAATGGGAAAAAACAAGGAGTTAAAATACAAAGGTCGTAACAGTTTAATTATATTTCAAATCACATATATTTGCATGGGCAGTATACTGGTGCAGTGGATAAGACTGGTGCCTCACAGAGTTGTGCATTTGGAGGTGGTTTTGATCCCCGTTCAGGCTGTGGAGTTTGCATGTTCGCTGCATGTGGATTTCCTCTAGTTGCTCTAGTTTCTGCCCAAAGACATGTGGTTTAGGTGAGCTAGTCACTTTATGTCGCTCATAGTGTGTGTGACTACCATGAAATGGAATGGTGCCCATCCATGATATTCCCTGCCTTATGCCCTAATTTTTCTGGGTCACACTCCTCCCAGCCGGGACTCTAACAAGTGGTTGTTAAAAGTGAGGAGGATATCTCAATTGTTCACTACTTACATGCAACATTACATACTATTTAACCAGTCAAAGTATTCTGAAGTAAGACTATATGCAGTTTTCAAAAAACTTTCCACCATCAGTATCTGTTCATCCACTTTAAAATTTTCATTTTAAAAAAAAAGCAATCTAGAAATGCCACTGGTGACTAATATTAATACATTTTCATGTTTAGCAGAGAAAATTATGAGTTGGAATTTATAAGATGTAATGTCAATGAAACAGGGTCATAGTTTTAACTTCTCAATGTACCCATGATGGAAGAGAAGCCACTGAGTCACTGACAGCCATGGTGGCACCAATACATAGCAAATTTCTGTCTGTCTTTACACTGTATTACAGCACTGGGTCCTCCCATCCTCCCCAGTCCACAGCCCTGGTGCAACTAAATCAACATGTAAGTAGCTCAGCATTATAAGCTGCTTTGGAGAGAAGAGTCAGCTACATGAATGTAACTTGGCAATGGAAACATTAAGCTGCTCTAGCATTTTACAGAATAACTTGTCTGTATCTAGAAAGAATGGCCAAGAAAACCATCGAGTGCCTGCATCGGCCGTATGTCCATATTGCAACGTGATTGTAAGGAATATGTATCAACCTGAAATCATTTGCTCCCAATATATGTTCCTTGCAACAAATCCACAAAATGAAGCAAATAACTCTAATGAAAAAGTAATTCTGTGAAGGACAAATTAATAAAACATGATGAGAACCTTTTTTCAGTTGCCTGCAGTAACTCTTTCTCAGACTTCTGTTAATACAATAGCAAGTTGTTCATGATGCCACTTGAACCCAACGACTCAGGTTAATAAGACCTTGAAGCATCAGGTAGAAAGAGGAAGCTACTTCCAGTGCAGGTACATTTACTGGTGTGAAAAACTTCTAGCTTTCAGTGGATTAACCTGATCTGGATTTTACTTTGAACGTACCAGCACAGGGGAGCAATGGCGGTCATCATAATGGAGGCCCAGCAGCTCCCTCCAGCAAAGGTCACACTTTCAGCAAATGGTGTCACATAAACTCACAGCCAGTGCCAACATATGATATAATTTCTTTAGATTAATCAGTCATCTGACTCTCAGGGTTTAACAAAGTCTTTGCATGTACTATTCAGCAGGAGATCCTCTGCAATATTTAAAAAAACTGTAATTACTGTACATTTTTGATATTACAGGAATTTAGAATCTTTAGTTGCAAATTTTCCACCGTTGTAATGAAGGCAACAATTTTCACGTAACTGAAATTACCAGAAGTAATCACAGTACTGTTTTATGTTATGGTTTAGAATATGCTTCAAGCATTGCTGGAAGAGTAACATGAGAGTTCCTTGCAGTATAACCTGGAAACCAGATAGCTTACTGTAATTTAACCCTGACATTAAGTATTTTAATGCAGTTAAAGTGATTAAATGTGGAGTGGGATAATCTGCCATCTATCATGTCATGCATCTTGTATCCCACTTTGAAACCCCACTGCACTGAACACACTATAGGCACACTATGTGACATTATCTAAAATGTGTTATGCATATGGTTATTTACAATTAATTTGAATCCAGCAATTAATTTCACAATGTTCTGACAGTTACAACATTGTCATTTGAATTTGCAGCACAAGTCCTTTAAACAGTACACTACCACATACACCACACCGAGGTAATATGATCCCACTCACTTCTCGTACGTTGCAGTCACAAAGAAGGCGTAGACTCGTGTTTGTTTGTGATGTCGTATCTGGATGATAAGTTCTGGAATACCCAACCGGATGTGATTCAGTAACCATAGTAACGTATGGTCATCTGTGGAGTCTAAAGGATGAACAAGCAGAAGAAGGGGACATGAATAAATGCAAATGTAAATAACACAAATGCTTTAGCTTTCAGTCAGCAAGCACTGCAGAAACATTTTATTTAAATGTGCACAGTGATTGGTTATTTGAAAAACCAAAATGCTATGGCATAATTTAGAAACAAAGTTACAAAAAAAGGCAAATGAATCCATTTTGAATGGTTTCTTCTGTCCAACCGTTGATAAGAAGTTATTTAAACATGATTAAAATTGATGCATTAATGCATTATAAATACATTAGAGTGAACAGCTAAAGTTTGCTTAAGACTAAGGTTGTAATGGACAGAAGCAACATAAAGGGTTAATATTTCAATAATATCAAGCTGCTGGCTGTGGAGATGGAAAGAATTTCTCCGGAGGCCTGATGACAGGACCTGAGAGTGATATGGAGCTACAGTGATCAAAAAATGGCCCAAGATGATTGTTGACACTCTCTGTTTTGCTGCACCTGGAAAAGTCATGAGGACGTCACAGTTTTCTGTCGGGACTGTCTTCATCCAAGACTTGTGAGACATGATGTGCCGTCCAGCCTGCAGAAGCCGCTTTCCAAACAGTTTGTCTAAGAGGGACATGTTGAGAGAGCGAGAGAGAGATCATTATAGCACAGTGCAGAGACAAAGAGCTCAGACACTTGGATGGTGTCGCTCACTGCAGCTCATCCAACATGATCCAAATGCCAACTATAAATGTCACCCACCTTTCCTTCGTAACAGGAGAGGAGGGACTGCATTTAACCCCTACATGTGGAGGTCACACTGACATACACTGACATGCACACTTGCCGTTGGTTTGCAATTTTGTTCATCAGCCAATGTGATATATATATACCAAGAAAATACATTATATCCATTGCAAATAAAGTGCAGCGCTAAGTAGTGCAGCTCTTTGATAATGTCACTGTTCATTTCCCAGTCTGTACTTGAGTGTGTGTGCGTGCGTGCATGTGTGTGTGTACATTAACTCAATATGTAATTGTTATGCCCCCCGACTGCCTGCTCAATTGACCGCACCTGCAGCTAATCAGGAGGCAAGGGGTAAAGACGCAGCCCAGAGGCTCCTGACTGCGGAACCTCGTCTGAGCAAACTGCAGCGCTCAATGGTAATTTCGTGGACCTTCCCTAGCCCTTGTGCTTCTCCTGTTTGGCTCCTTGACCTTCTGCTTCAGTCCTCCTGGTTTCTTCCTCTGCCTATCCCTCGGAACGACATTTACAAATCGACTGACCCTTTCCTGTCCCTTTGAATACAGAAGCACCTGCAATTGAATCCGTTGGCTGGATTCCTGTGTTTGCTATGACAGTAATAGAAGTGCATACACACAATACAGGTTAAATTGTAAAATTTAGTGATGCTTTTAAGGGGGTGCGGTGGTGCAGCAAGTTTGGCCTGTGCCTGCTCTCTGGTGGGTCTGGAGTTTGAGCCCTACTTGGGGTACCTTGTGATGGACTGGCGTCCCGTCCTGGGTGTGTCCCCTCCCCTCCAGCCTTGAGCCCTGTGTTGCTGGGTTAGGCCTCGGTTCGCCGCAACCCTGCGTGGGACAAGCGGCTTCACACAATGTGTGTGTGTGTGTGTGTGTGTGTGTGTGTGTGAGTAATGCTTCTCATTTTTCACAGTGCTGCACAGCATTCTCCTGGTTGTTTGATTAATTGGATTAATGTGCCCATGTTTACAATGCACATGTACATTTGTGTGACTGCAGTGGATTCTGGTTTGCACAAACTGGCAGCTAACTCCTCATGTCACAGCATCATTGCCTATAGTCTGCATAGGCCAAATGACATTCCGAACAGTGTCCAAAGACACACGCTTTGCTGATGCTTTTCTCCAAAGCCACTTATAATGTCAAAGTACTTACAGTTATTCACCCATTTATACAGCTATGTAATCTTGACTGGAGCAAGTTAGTGTAAGTACCTTGCTCAAGGGTACTACAGCTGGAGGTGGTAATTGAACCTGGGGGTCCAAAGGCAGTAGCTCTACAGTCTATGTTACCAGGTGACCCCACACAAACTTACTAAACAAATTAATTATTTTGCATTCTACAGTTATTTGGATGAGAAACCCCCACAAGTGTTAATGATGTCCTTGTACATACATGTGTGGGACATGTTCCTAACCCTATCTGCTTTGTAGCTTATAGCCTTCCTTCTGCAGTCTTGGATCTGTTTACCAACACTCACATTTCCACATGACTCCTGTTTCCTAGTTTTGCTGACTACAAATAGCTCCAGATCCAAATCAGCATTTACATTACATTTATTTATTTAGCAGACACTTTTCTCCAAAGCAACTTCCAATGAACTCTATGTAGTGTTATCAGCTCACACACCTTATTTACCAAGGTGACTTACTCTGCTAGATACACTACTCACACTGGGTCACTCATCCATACATCAGTGGAACACACACACTGTCTGTGTCACTCACACACTATGGGTGAACCTGAACAGCATGTCTTTGGACTGTGGGAGAAAACCAGAGCACCCAGGGAACATGCAAACTCCACACAGACTGAGCAGGGAACCCAGATCCTCTCACACCACCCCAGCGCTGTGAGACAGCAGCACTACTCGATGTGCCATTGTACCACCAAAGCATTGCATTCTGCACAGTAAAAGTGCTTTCAAAAAGCCACTATCATTCTCTACGCATCCCAGTTATCAAAAATACTTATTTTGGTGAAGTAAATCCTGGAGCAGCGTAAGTCCTGAATTTAACAGTGAAAAAGCACTGAGACACATAATGTATGAAACACTACAGTTAAGGCTGTTCCTACGGGACACTACAAGGTGGCTCCCCTTAAGTCCATGAGGGTATGTTTACTGACAGCGAGTCTGTGAGCAGTTCAAGCCATTTACACACTCTGCCTTGACATCTGTTTCTCTGCTGCCAAACAATGCTTGACGTGGTTAAACAATGTGTGGCAATACGACAGGTGGGCACCGTGAAAGATCCCCTTGTCGATAAAGGGCACCGATAGTTTTTAGCAAATGGTTCGCATAAGGCAAGTGAAGCTTCGGAAGGTGTTGAAAGTGGAGTGCCACTCTATTATGCCACTATGCTGCGAAAGCAAACGTGACAAAAGATCGCATGACTAGCTGGGATTGCCCCAGGATGCAGAGCGAGCTCGTATTTCGATAACCGTGGTACGTGCTCCAGCCCCGTCTGGCGACGTGTTCTGTCTTCTGCTGAGAGGCATCCAACGCACAACATCCACGAAGCCCTGTCACCCTGGGCATTAAACAAAGCAGCGTCCAGTCTTTTAGGCTTTACACAGTGTTCTTGAACCAACTGTTCAGCCAGGAATTAAAAATGTATAAATAGCTTGATGGCAATCATTAAAAACACAATTGAGAAAAAGCAAAGCACACCTTGCAAAAAACACTGCTCAAAAAATCATTTTTAAAATCTTGCATCTATTTTATATGACCAGTTACATGATCAACAAACAGACCTCCGTATAACTGGTCCTTTCTAACTAACACAAAATAATGAATACAGACAGACCACAGTGGGAAGATCTTCTAGACCCCACTTTGAATACAATTAGGTATTATTCCAGAACCCAAGTGTGTACCATGCAACATTCCACGCCCTTGAAAAGTTTCATGCAATGAACACTTTGAGCAACCTTCTCAAGCAAGAAGAAGATGGGCAATGCCTACTAGTGCGTCAGACTGAAAGACATGAATAGATAAGGGAATAAAGACACGCGTCTCCAGCATGTACACATGTATAAAACAAGACCATTTGTACTGTTAGGAAACTGTGTATCTGGGCCAGGTTCTAAACCGATACAATCTGAAATGCTTTCCCCGTTTTGCAGCCTGGAGAAGGAAACGAGTCTCACATGTAAAACCCCATAATTTTGTCCCAGCTGAAGAATGGCAGTGACATGTCATACGCGCAAACCTACGCCACACACCTAGCATTAATTATTCATGCCAGCCCGAGGACACTGACCCTCTCAAAGGCTGCTCCATCGCATCCCGTATGTGTGAAAAAAGAAAATACACCAAACGAAATGGCTGCATTCCCTCTTTGCAGCCCACACACAACACGCCCAGACATTTCCAAACCAAGGCCCACCCTCTTGCTCTCTCCCTATTTCCCTCTTCCTCGCTTGCTCTCTTTATGCCTCTCGAACACAGACCCTCATTATTGTTTGTCGCAGCAGCCTCCCCCCGCCAAAACCTTCACAATGTACCAAGTACAGACATCCGCACATCCCTCCTCATTCCACATCCACTCTTCTTCCTTGGCAGCTGGGCATGCAGACCTGTTAGCCAATGTAAAAGCCTCTCTCTCTGGCTTGCCAGGCAGGGCTCTCTCCCTCCCTACCCCTTTGCTTGTTCGCTTGCTCGCTCATTCGCCTGCTCAGGCTATGCTTCCACTAGACTCCTGTGGACACAGGAGATGCTAGAACCTGGTGGACAGAGAGGAGCACCTACAATAAGGGCACTGTTCCCCCCATCCCAAGCCCAGCTCCCAGACAGTCACAGCGCTAATGTAGTAAAAGCCGGAGTTGATCCAGCTGTTGGAAATCCTCTTAGCTCCCAAGCCCCCACAACCCAGTTATTACATCACCATTAACACAATTATTAACGTAGTAGCCATAATCAATGAACAACAGCTTTGAAGCACAGCACAAACTCTTTCGTACATTTTCTCTAGCAGCTTTTGAAGGGCTCAAATTGTATCAGTTTTTTTTGCCCTTATACAGTGCTGCTTGAAAGTATATGAACTCCTTGAGTCCTTTGGTTTTACCACAAAATGGTTACTTAATTAGAAGTAGTCTTTCTCATCTGACATAATAGGCATGTAATGACCAATTTCATGTGTTGTTTTAGAGGAAATTATCTGTGTAGTAGAAAAAAGGGAAGAAGTGCAGGTGCAAAAATGAGTTAATCCTCGAATCCCAAGTTGCACTGGTTAAACCAACTAGGTAAGCAGAACTGGGTGTGTAAATCATTATTATCTATTCATTTTATGGATGTATTTTAAGATTTAGATTTTATTATTATTTTAACATTTTAAACAAGAATCATGACCATCCCTATAGGGCTCACATACTTTCAAGCAGCGCTGTAGACGTATAAATATTTATATTTATCTATTCAGTATGGCAGTTGCAGAACAACTTGTCTGGTACTGAGGGACCAAAAAATATGAGCAGTAGTACCCAGTGGGTCTGTCTGACCACTGAGGGTGGACATGGCCTCCTGCACAGCGTAGCTACAAAGTATTCGGAATACACTACAGCAACCAAAGCTAACAAAGAGAAAATTACATATCCTGTTTTATAGACCATATATGTAGTAGTTTACACAGTAGTCTTGTTATTTCACTACACTGTTATGTAAGGAGTAATTAAAAGCGCCCCTATTCCATTACAATTTCTCTCATCAGTCTACCCAATATTAGCAGTAAAAAAACTGACACAAAAACTATTTGTTTCAAGTTTCAGGAATGAAGACGTATGATAAAGCCAACACTTCAGTGGGGTAGTGCTGTCTCATCATTTTTAAACCATTAACTGCTTTCATGAACTGTCTTTTGGATATTTTAGCACAATTTTACATAAATAATTAACCATCCACTCGCACATATATGTTACAGGGGACTAGCAGTATTTGTGAAAGAAAAACGTCCTGTTTGCATTTAACATTCAGAAGCAACATTACACGTAGGGCGTTTTTTTCCTGTTACAGTTAAAGATCCACTGTGGTTTTCCATACACCAAGAATGACTCCCTAGCTATGTTCAGTTGAAAATGTAAAAAACGTGGCCTTCCCATAGTTAATACTTCATGCTTCTTCGCACTCAGAACCGAGTTACAGCAACCAGGCCAGCTGACGGTTATTGTTAACATTAACCTCAGTTAAGGCTCAGCTAACTTGGTCTTGTTTGAGGCAGCTCACACTGGAATTTGAAAGGCAAACTGAACACCCCACAATTCCCAGATGTGACTAACACGTAAAACCTTCCAAATACAAAAAAAACGTTTAGTACACGGGCAAAGGGGGCATCCCGAAGACAACACTTTTTCTCAGTCTACTATGTTTTGGGTTCTATGTCCACCAGATAGCACTCGCACAGAGACATATGTAGGTCAGCTCTTTGTGGGACTAAAGAAAGCAGGAGTATTAACGGTCGAGCCATAGACCTACATTTGCAGAGCACACTGAGTCAGATTGTAAGTGCAAAAGAAGGATTGTGCTTTTCATAGAAGCAAAAATTGGGCATTCCTCTCAGACATAGTGCTGCCTTTGAAGCACCTTCATCCAAAGTGTGAGAATGGGTTGAGAAGTTACAAATCAGTACACGGGTATGAATGGAAGCAATGGCTCTGTAATGCTGGATAACGGGACCTGGGGCGAAGGTGAGTGGGACCCAATTGCGGGTTCCGTTTATTGATGAATGAAGCCAAGACGCAAGATGTGGAGCAGTAGTTGGGGACAGGCGTGGGTCGGGCGATGTGCGTTTGGGGTTTCTTTGGGCAGACAAAGGACGTAAACAACAAGACAAAGCGAAGGTCAGTAGCCAGGAGATTAGGAACTTCGGAAGGACAGGAATCGTTGGACACACAGGAGTAGCGATCGCTCGAGTGAGGTTCCACAAGCGGGTGTGGAATCCCGGTCCTTTTATCCCGGTCCGCCTTGATGAGAGGCAGGTGCGGGCAAGGTGAGCGTGACAGACTCCCAGCAGCATCTTGTGCATGCCTGCATCATGTAAAAGAAGACCCACCAGGACACCAAAACCACATACTGCAGGAGACATAATGGTTTGAATTGCCTCCTCCGGACCCAAAGGGCTCAGGGTTGAATCCCATCTCCTGTGTAGTAGCCTTGAGCAAGGGTAACTGCTCCAGTAAAAACTAACCAGCTGTATAAATTAGTAAATCATTGCAAGTTGCTTGTAGAAAACTGTCTTCTAAATGAATAAACGTAAATTTTATACCTGCATGCATGAGAAACACCAGGGAAAACTGACATATCACTGGATCTGTGTGAAAAGGCAGGCATACCTTAACATCTGCACCATTACATGGAGGTTCAGTTTATTGTTAAATAAACAGCCTCTCCTAATAACAAAGTGATTTACGGCATCTTATAATCTTATCTGTGTGGCCAACACAGCTAATTTAGCTCCTCAAAACAGCAGGTCTGAAAATGTGAAGACCATTGCAACCGCAGTCGTCACAGACTAATATTTAGGTGATTAGTACTAAGATTCCTATTAAGGTACATATCAAGATATTTATTATTGTCTGTTCCATTCTATTTCTGAAAGACAGTCTATCTAAAGCTGGAACATAATTTTAAGAAAATGAGATTCAAAGCAGTTTTCCCTTTCTAACAAGTTGCCAAACCACTTGCCCATGTTGTTATTTACTGCTGGCCTGCAGATTAAAAGGAAAAAGATAAAGATTAAAAAGAAATTAAAGAACCTTTCCTGAAAACAAAGATTAAAATCACTTATTTGACTGCATTTACTGGCAAACGTGCTGATGAGATGAGATTTTTCTATTTCTTCTATTACTGAAGAAAAATCATTTTAAAAGTTGCGTTATGAAAGAGGTAAGAACTGAAATGCATGAAATCTGACATAAATGCTTCCATTTTACTGGAGACACTACTTCTACTAATCTAAAATGCTGGTCAGAACCTACAGTGACCTTCACTTGTCTCCGGTAAACTACTGAGCACACAGCAAAAGTGTGCCAACTGAAACAAAATTCACTGGTGCTCCTGTAAAGGGGATCACTAACAAAAGCTGCAGAAGCTGAGGAACACAAAATGAAATTAACTGTTTTGTGAACACTGAAATTATGGACCGTGACCACATATCACCTTGCTATTTGTAATGCAGCATGCTGATGTATGATGGCTCTCAGTTAAGAGCTGCAAGAGCCCAGACTGCAGTTTTAGACCTCGCATACAGTGTGTGAAGTCTATAAGCAGCAATGTATCGCTCCCTTGCTGGAACATGTGTCTTTTCTCCTCCCTAACAATACCTTTTCTCCTGGTGAGGAACAAATAACCAACAGAATTATCCTCTCCATATGGTGGCTTAGAGAGCAGAGGACTCTTTCCCGTTTGCCTTTATGCAAAAACAGACGCTGAGCCCCACCCAGAGATGCAAGTAAAGGCTGCGATCATCGCTCCCAAAATGACTGGAACTGTGACAACTAGAAGCTGGAGCGTCGCAGCCCGGGGCTCTAATTGTTCTCAATAACATCTTGGGCTGCAGGAGGGGCTCCAGGCCAGATCAATGCTGAGTGTAATACGAGATCATTGCACATAAAGTGCCTCTTCCTTTTTCTGACAGTGAGGAATTGCTTGGCAATGATGCCCATTATGGGTCTCCACACAAGCAAGTCCATCACTTTCATCAGCAAATACTTCTAACAATAGTATTTATTAAAACTACTAAAATGTAGTCAGCTCTCAGCTTGGGTCTCACTCACACCAGCATTAAATGTGAAAGGGGCCCTAAATATGCAAGTGTCTTGTAGAGCTGAAAATGTTTTTTTCTTAAAACTGATAGTGACTGTTTTGTATGCTGTTTTCCATCTCATTCTGTAGCTTTCTATTATGTTTGTTATTTTTCCTCTCTTCCATCATGGAAGACCACCATGACATAATAAGGATAAATGAGCAGCAGGTGGCCTGGATGTTAAGGCCAATAGCTTGTATCCAGCAGGCTGCTGTTGAAAGTTCCCAGTCCTCGGTATACTTCAGCAAGAGCAGAATTGCTGCTGGGAAAATGTCGCTGCTTTGGATGGAGCAATGGCAGCAAAAAACAGCTGGATGCTGCATATGTACAAGGTATACCACAAAAGACTTAATTTCATTTCCCTCTATGTTAACTGAGACCTGGCAGGATGGAGAGACACACCAATTGTACAGCAAGAGAAAAGCAGGGCTGAAAAACACGCACTGCCTCTCTTTGAGGAGGGTGTTGGCTGAAAGAAAATAGGGGATCTTTGCCCCCTCTGGCTGACTTTGAACCAAAGGCATTCACCCAGTGAACTAGGCTAAAACCCCTTTTTTGAGCAGCTGTACACACTTCTAGCAATCTTCTTTAGTTACTAAACATTAATTTGTCAGGAAACAGAGAGAGCTGGCAAAAGGAATTTCAGCATGATTTCACATATCAGCCCAAGAGAAAAAGTGCTATTTTAAGGACCTACAAGCAGAAGTGATGTTGTTCCCCTTTGGCTGGTCCCACAAAATATCCATCCATATAAACAGGAAAAACTGTAAAACATATATGATTAGAATTAGACTAATTGTCAAGTAAACAAACAAGTTTTCAATGGTTGCACCTCACTCACAAATGAAGCATAACAAGTACACACACACACACACACACACACACATTTTCAGAACCGCTTGTCCCATACGGGGTCACGGAGCCAACCCGGTAACACAGGGCGTAAGGCCGGAGGGGGAGGGGACACACCCAGGACGGGACGCCAGTCCGTCGCAAGGCACCCCAAGCGGGACTCGAACCCCAGACCCACCGGAGAGCAGGACTGTGGTCCAACCCACTGCGCCACCGCACCCCCGCATAACAAGTAGAAAAATAAAAATGTGTTAGTTCTACACACTTCTTATTCAAGATTCAAGATTCAAGATTATGTATTAATTCTATATTTTAAATTCTACTTTGTGTGTGCTTTCAGACAGCAACAACAATAAATTATGAAAGAGACCGGGGTTATGGTAACCTTTTCATTTCTAAAAGGCAGAGAGGCCATACATGTCTCAGTGGAAATTCCTGAACGCAGAGAAGAGACAGAGTGGTTACGTTGAAAATGGTCTAACAAAACACTCAGTTGTGCCTAGTGGAGAGGTCACATGCTGTTGTTATTGTATTTGAAGGATACCCTTGTAAACGGCTCAGAGGTCAACCCACAGTGAGCAATTTCCAGGACCACTAATGGGGAACCGTGCAGCTCAGCATTATACTGAAAACATATCCAGGATAGAGGTTATTCCAGGATAAGGTCTCTGAAACAAATTTATTACATCACAAGCTGCTAACCAAGGCCATTTAGGCAATACTACTATATTCTAACTATAATTTACTACAGTGTCTGCCTTGGCCCATCTTTCATATTTATCCATAGTTTCACAACTGTTGACAATGGTCCGTCCCCCAGCTATCAATCAGATTACACATAATTATGGAAAAACAACAAATGTCACATAAGTGAGAGTGCTCATGATAAATTTACACACAGGCTCAAAGGTTATATAATTAAGACACAAATCAAATATTAACTGGCCATCTTTAAAAATAAATTTAAAAAAATAGCATAATACAGATACGGTCACTATTAGATTTAATAGCTTTATTTCAATGCATCTGTTTTTGTAAAATCAATGTGAATGAAAATAGAACTGCTTTCTCTGCGCTTTTGATACTGGTCTAGCATATCAGCTGTGGAAAGAAACCAAGAAACAACTTTTATAGAACATAGAAAACCAATTATTGTATATGGCTGGAACCAGCAATGGAGAAACCCAGACTCAGTTACACTGATTCTATTAGAAGAGCAAATAAGACTATACATATGCCAAGCTGTTTAAATGCACTACATTAAAATATGAAATTATTCAGCTTAACAATATAAACAACTGTTTAGTTCATCCTTAGTTTCATCACTGGACTTTATAATGGACCACTACACACACAATGATTCAAAGGTTTATCCAGGTAAAAAAAAATAAAAGTTCAAATAGCACAGGAAATTTACTCAGCACAGATAAAAAAGTACTTTAAATTGGTCTGTAGCCACAAATTCCTGGCACCAGCCTGGACATGTTTGTTCTAGCTTTCGAGCTGAAGTCTTGCTGAAAATACTAAAATGCATTGCTTAACGCTCATGACCTGAAAGGCCTGGGTAGGCAGGGACTGTTGAACTAACTAATATTTTTAAATACAGTATAAACCAAACATGTCCACTGGCCTTGAAAATCATTTCCACTTTTTGCAAATGGATTTACAAATCCCATGTATATGCAGAAAGCATACCTCTTTTGTTTAGGAAATAAATTTAAAAGGTTCATGTGAAACTATACTCAATATGAATTCATCACTGAGAAAGACTGTCCAAAGGCCAGCGTACACTAGTTGGAAATATCGTGAAGTCAGGAAAATGAGTGGCTAAGCAGAGATTAAAAATGAACTAGAACCTTAGCTGTTCATCTCTCCCACCCCTCATATGGTGAAGCTAATATTTTGAATGTATTCTTTTCCAGTATTACAGCGATGTCTCATCACAGCAAATCCCAAAGCCACTGAGTGTGATGTCGTGTAATAGAGCCCTACGCTCACACAACTTTAAAATACAAACCCACAATGAGATGGAGTAAAATAATAACAGCTCATATTACTAACCTTTAATCAGCAGCTAGTATCTAACTTGTAATGTTATATACTACACAGTGATGTAGTCATTTATACAGCAAGGCATTCTTACTGTGCCAGTACACTAAACACACTGATAAAGGGAGCCACAACAGGAGCTGAACCAACAACCATCAGGCTGTAACAGCTTAGGTAACAGCCCAAACCCCTACATTACGGTACCCGCTGCTCTACATACACGTTCAATACTTTCTACCTCGTATCTACAAATATTTACCATTAACACAACGTTAAAAACGTTAATAATTATTCGAGCATTTTTTTGAGTAAAGAAATAATGGTTAGATTTGCTTGAGCTCCCTACAGCTGCCGTGACGTAAGAACGCACTTCAGACAGTGGGCCGCGCGACCCGACCGTCGCCCGTCGCGCGCTGGCACGCGGAGCGCGTCTTCCAATGGCACAGCGGGCACGGCGCCGCATCATCCTGCAGCACAACTGGAGCGCACGCGACGGGCCCGGGCTCACGAGCGCGGGCCGCCGCAACGAGCGCTCTCATTCCTTCCGTATCCCTCCACTGAATAAACAATAGAGCGGCTCGCCGCTACCAACAATGCGAGTTTAGTTCCCATGGAGCTCTATGTTACGCCAGTGAGTGAGACAAGTGGAATAGCACAGCCAAGGCTACGTGCAGAAAACACAAAGATAACACTACTGTTTGATTTAAACCGACAAGTCAGCTTAAAATTTACCAGCCCTGCATAATAGACCCACTTATTTTGCTATCGATCCCAAACTGTGCCATTGAAACTTTACATTACAGTTACGAGGCTGAATGTCAAGACGACAGCAAATGTGTTGAACAAAACAATGATTCACAATGTCGACTGATTATTTATCATGCTGAATTACTTGACAAAGTTAATCGGTGCCCAAACGAGCCGTACTTGGGGGCTATGCGATGTCAAGAGCACAGGACATCGATTGGAGTGCTTGAGGTACGAACGCGTCTCCCGCGAACGGGGAACCGAGAGCGCCGGCGTTACAGCCCGGCCGGCGCGTTCCCGTTTGACCTTCGCACACAAAGACGCGGCTGGGCAAACACTCAGCGCCGCACTAGCGATGCGATGTGTCACGTTTTCACGGTTGTCCCGTCGTCGCGGAGACAAAAGACGGGAGCGCGCGGCTGCTGCGGCCGCTCTACTGTGGACAATAACACGAGCTTTGCGTCGCCTTTAGCCCTCGCATCCACCTGCCTTCGTCACTCGCATTTCGCATCTCATTCCACCCACGAACTCGGGCTACGCAGAGACTCACCCAGGACCCCGGACGAGGTTTGCTGCAGGGTAGCGGTGGGCTCCGTCTTCTCCGCTTCTCCTTGCGGTCGGTGTCGGTGCCGGGAGCCCTCGCTGCTCTCGGCACCGCTGCTGGAGGATGCAGCGGTGGGCGCCGCTGTCGCTGCCGTGTCCGGCATGCTGCTGCTGGGGACACCGAGCGCTGAGAACGTCCGCGGACAAGGGAGAGCCGGGTGCGGTGTGTCAGGGCAGCATAGATCGCGGCCGGCCGGAGCGGGGACTGGGGGGTTAAATGGACGTGGAAGTGAGGTGAAGGTTGTTGTGGTTCATCCCGCTTGCAGAGGGGTACATGCAGATAGACGGCAGCGCACCGGAGCCAGTCTTGGTAGGAGGGACAAAGAGGAGAGGAAAGACTGTCTCTCACACACGCTCACGGCTTCGATCGCGCGCGCGCACACACAGAGACTGACGGGGGATTGTTGTGTTTCTCGTCACCTTCCAAGTGCAATTTCAAGCTGTTATGCAGGATAAGGATTAGAGACGGATCTCTTGTCCAGTCGTGATTGATGGACACACTTTTCCTTATAAAAAAAAAAAAAAACAGTGCACTTACAGTAGGCTAATGAGCAAAACAAAAAAAGACTTCATATTAGACATAGACTGGTTTAGTACAACCTGTGCGTTTAAAACAGACACAATGATAACAGTATGTGCATAACAATGGGAACGTGTCCACCCAGTGTTCAGTGAAGCCTAGTGGTGATCTAATATATATATATATATATATATATATATATATATGTAATATATACTGTATATACAGTAACTCCACTCAGTTCTCTTTTATATGTCTCTGTCTTCTCCGACACAAGACAAGCTGCAACGTCACCGAGTAGATATGTTTGTGTGTCCTTTCATGGTTTGGCGATACAAAGAAAAAAAATACTTGCAGGCGTGGTACAAACAGTGCAAGAAGTTCACCTGCTTCTTTTTACTGCAGTACCTGTCAAGAACAGTTTGTGTAGAACAGGTAGAGCCTCCAAGCCCCGGAGCTGGCATCATGATAGGGACACAGGCTGTCCTGGGTCATTACAGAGGTTGTGATTTATTCATCCTTGTACACTGTCTCATTGGTATAATTTTTCATTTAGGTTTCAGTGAGCTTGGGTGAGCCATGGCCAGGTAGATTATTTTCTCTCTTAGAACTTCCTAGATGTTTGGAATAAATAGTGCATTTCTTGTAGGCTTCATGCATCAGAAATAGTGCTTTTCTTGTAGATTTCATGCATCATTGGATCACATTCTCTATGCTTATGTATGCACAATATATTTTGCTTGCCATGGCAAAATATACACTTGCAGAACATTGCAAATTCAGTATTATACACTGCAGAATTATCTGTTATCTGCATGTTTATCATACAGACAATTAACACACACACACACACACACACACACACACACACACACACACACACACACATTTTCAGAACCGCTTGTCCCAGACGGGGTCACGGGGAACCGGAGCCTACCCGGTAACACAGGGCGTAAGGCTGGAGGGGGAAGGGGACACACCCAGGATGGGGACAATTAACATATTGACTTTAACTAAGTAATTTATACAGTACCCGTATACCACACAGAAAGAGCAATTCTGAACATTCTACCACATGAAGAAGAAATATAGAAGTATTTTAGCAAGAACAATATAGAATACAGACTTGGTACAGTATAAAACAGTTCTGTCTATATGCATATGTTGCATAAACTATATATCATTTGTGGGCATTCTTTATGAAATGCTAACAAATAAAAATCTTAACTATAACACACAAATACTCATGTAATAATCAAATTGCAGTGGAACTTTATTTCAGCTGTGTTGACTTGCTGTGTTTCAAAGGTATTGGCATGCCATGTCTTGACAGGAAGTAGACTACAGGCAGGGTGCTAATGCTTCATGAAATGTTGTGGCTGTCTGCTTGTCGAAGCATTAGTGGTATCAGTGATTGCGCATGCAGATTAGCATCCCCCTCCCCGGGCCAAATGGGAAAAAAAGTATTTTTTCTCGTCATTCTCCTGGCTTACGTCTGTTCAGCCCTCCCTCCTTCAGAGGCAGCCCCACTGCATGAATTCTGCTTACTCACCACTGGCTTACTCTGCTTAGATGAAAAAACCTGCAGTGTGCCACAACACTTATAAGTTTAACACTGTGTGTGAATCATTAATTCACTAATCCTCAGGCAAGAGCCTTGAGCCACTAAGGAAGTATTACAGCCATTCTCATGAGAAAAACTACTTCACCTACTTCCAGATCAGCAAACATGACAAGCCTACAAAAATGGGATGAATGATACAGTTTGAAAGCACTCTATTTTCACTTACTAGGGTTCGATCCCTTCTCAGTCTGTGTGGAGTTTGCATGTTCACCCCATGTTCTCATGGGTTTCCTCTCATAGTCCAAAAACATGTGTTTCAGGGAAACTGGTGATGCTAATTTTCCTGTGGCCCCTACCACTGGGTAGTCAGTGCTGGTCCCATGCCTAGGTAAATGGTGAGGGTTGATGTCAGGAAGGGCGTCTGGTTGTAAAATCTCTGCTGAAACCACATTTCAAATGCTGCAGTACTTGCTGAGGCAAAATGGCCGATCTGGGTTCTCCAGGAAAATGCGCTGTAAAACTGAACAGTAGTAAACCTATGCATTTATTGTTAAAGCCATCTTCTTGCAATCAACGGGCTACCTTTGAATACCATTAAGTTCCTAACCATGAACTAATACAGTGAACACTTGCCAGTTGTATAAATAGGTAAAAAAAATTGTAATTTGCCTTTGAAAAAGACACCAGATAAACTACTGTTAATGATGTTTATACAAGTGTTTCTGCTAAAATACCTCTTCAAACATGCAAAAATTCCACATAACTTAGTGTATTTCTCTTTTGAAGATGTCTCCAAATGAAGGATTTTTTTTTCATTTATTACTGTATATTTCAGGTTATACAGCTGTTATTTCAAGTCATGTTAAGAAAAGGTAGAAATGCACTGACTATCATTGGGACCTGGCTGTGAAAATCAGAATTAATACACTGGATTTCTTTGTGTATTTTCATTCAACCCATTCCACTGCTATGATTTCAGTTAAATTAATTACATGATTTATCCTCTTGCATTTTCCCTTGAAACACTGGGATTTTTAAGTTGACAAGTTGCTGCTGTTTCCAGATAAAATTTATTTGATTCCCAGAACTGCAGATGTATATACATGTATTAAATCCCATATACACATGATTCATACATGCATATCTGTATACATATTTTGCTCCAAGAGTGAAAGACCCTAATCAAATTAAAGAAACACGTGCCAACTGAACATGTCATATGTTTAGCATATTTCACATTTAAGGCTAAGCCTTTAAAAATCCGAGTAAGCAATTTGCTTTCTGCTTTGTTTTCATAATAAATGCATGCATCTCCACAGTTCTTTCTTACACTACATAGGAAAAGAAGGAAGGAGAGACTGCTGTCCTCTTATGCTGGTGCATTCTTATGAGAAACGTGTTACTTTCATAAGTAACATTAAGAGTGTGGTGTTTTACACCAAGAGCAAATCATTGAGAGTTTTTTAAAAGAAAGGTTCCTGCCAGCCTGTAGGGTACAAGTTGACAAAGGCTGATTAATTGTCATTGGTTAATTCTTAATTGAAGAGGAATTTGTTATGGGCTGCACTGGGGCTAAGGCGGGCTTTTTCGCGCGGGAGCAAAAGGTTCCACAGAGAAATTGTGACACAAGCTGCTGTTCTTAATAAAATCTTTTATTTGTGCACTCAAAGTGTTCCAGTGCCGTGTTTCTGTAAAACCTCCAGGACGATGGATCCTTTCGGACACCACAAACTTGTAACAAAGAGTTAGAAAAATCCAAACGTGGGTGACATCCTAGATAGAACTGCATCCCACCTGCACATGCTGGCCTGAAATGGAACGTGGATCAGCTTGTCTCTGAGTTGTCATTATTTGTGTGCTTACTGAAAACTTGTACTCATAGTATGATAGTATACACATTACTCACGGACGTTAGGTTCATAGGAGAGAACAGTAAACAAGGCTGACGTGTTTTTCTACAAGCTAAGACTGCTTCACTTATTAACATTTATACAAGGCGATTTCTGAACAGCTGTCATATTTTCGTCCTAATCTTGACGACTAAAGTAAAACAAGCATTATTTCCTTGACTAATTCTGATAGCCTTGACCTTGTTACATGACTCCAGCAGCGCTGGATTTCGAGAATTCCGAGGTCTCCGTACATTTAAAAAAACAAAAAAAAAACGCGTTACATCTCGTGCCACTGACGTCACAACGAAAAACATTTTGAACGTAAAACTGTAGAATAATACAAGCGTAGTGTACATTACTCACTGTCTGTATTCGGCCCTCCAACTCTGAGTTGTCACGCCGGTACTGATGTGTTTTCTTTCGTTTCTTACATGAAATGGGTCACAGCAAAAGCTGAAGCTATGAATTTGTATAATTGCATAGGCTTTCACACCTGAGAATTACAAATTTCATTGTGGGATTTTTCAGACAAGTTTTTTTTTCCTTTTTGCTTTAAAAGTCATTTATAGTATGAAGTTGACCAGGAACCTTTAAGACGGTACACAATGGGAGGGTTATATTATTGATTGACATGAATTGGGCAAGTAAACTTTAAGAAGGCTGCATGACGTCATACGAAAGTCCAATCAAAGTTGTCATCCTAACAGGCGGAAGCTTGACATATTTCGAGTTTTACATGCCATGGGTGCGTTTGGGGATGGTGACAGTTTAGTCACGATTCGTACTGGTGTTCGATGAGTCATGCGTCGCGGCTTCGTGAACAATCTTTTACTTGTTTAATCTGCACTTAGTCTCAGCGACACACTCCCTCTTATGAGTGACTTACCATAGAAACGATTAATTAATAATTGTTGTTGAAAGGCAAATCGAAAAAAGATGAAAGACATGTTTGTGCGTTGTAGAGCGTTGTGGAGATCTTCGTTTGTTAGAAACGGACTCAGGTTTGTTATCCGTTTTACGCCGGGGTTATATAGGTGTGCTGTACTCATGCCAGTAGCAGACTTACTACGTCTCCGCGTTGCCACTGCACGTTCAGCACTGTTTAGCACAGCTCTCCACTCACTCACTGTGCAGCCCTTGTTTTTCCCCACTACGCTCACACTAGTTCTTCTCTCTCTCTCCAACAGATCGTGTTCACTAAAGGCTTTGTGCACGAGAGTTGTGCACGATGCCGACACCATTTTCGCATTGTCATCGGGACATGGGAAGTGTGGAGTGGCGGTGGTGCGGGTCAGCGGCCCGGCCTCGGGTTTTGCCCTCCAGAGCATAGCTGGCTTCAGACACACCCTGCCTGCTGCCCGTACCGCTCTTCTTCGCAACATCACCGACCCCCATTCCCAGGAGCTGCTTGACAGGGCGCTCGTCCTCTGGTTTCCAGGTCTGACCTCACCTTAGGGACTCATACAAACACTTGATGGTCATGTATCTTGCATTTTGTCATTTGGCCTGCATAGTAATCTGTAATGTCATATAGCTGTGGTGTAGTGGTGGGACAGCTGGTAGCGTAGTGATTAGAGCTTTTGCATCCAAAGGTCATTGGTTTGATCCTGCCACTGGCTGTTGTACCTTTGAGTAAGGTACCTGCCCTAAATTGTTCTGTTACCCATCTGTATAAATGGGTAAATAAGTATAGTAGCTTGTAATAAGTGTAACCTTAACACTGTAAGTTGCTTTGGAGAAAAATGTCGGCTAAATGTGTAGTCCCTTCTCACTTGTCTGTTTTCAGGGCCTCGCAGTTTCACCGGGGAAGACTGCGCCGAGTTCCACATACATGGAGGCCCTGCGGTCATCAGTGGAGTTTTGAAAGCCCTGGGTAAGGAAAAAAAATGGTAAGAATCTTGCACTTGAGCAATAGTCGCAGAACGTATGTCCATCATTCTTCAACATTCTTGCCTCTGGAAGAGTTGCTAAGTTTACACATCTGGGTCCAGTTCTTCCACTGTTGGTCAGTGGCCATGCAGTACCTCTCAGTCACTGGTAGAGGGCACAAGTGTGTTACTTGTAGTTTCATACTACTGCTGCTTGCACAGACTGCAGTGTCTTAACTGCTCCTTTATTATATGACATTGTCTGTTTAAAATGAGGTTGTGGCGTGGCGGGTTTGGCCGGGTCTCACTCTCTGGCAGGTCTGGGGTTCAAGGCCTGCTTGAGGTGCCTTGCGACGGACTGGCGTCCCATCCTGGGTGCATCCTCCCCCTGCAGCCTTGTGCCCTGTGTTGCTGGGTTAGGCTCCGGCTTGCTGTGACCCCGCTTGGGACAAGTGGTTTCAGACTCTGTGTGTGTGTGTGTGTGTGTGTGTGTTTGTTTAAAATGATATACCTGTCCAAAGAGTATGTTCATGTTTTCAGACAAGTGGTGCGTAATCATGTGTCTCACCCTCACACTTTTGAGGTACAGTCTTTAAAGTTATGTAAAGCCAGAGAAGCAGTTTTAGAAACTTCACAGATAGATAATCCACAGACTGCAGATTAAAAACAAATATCCACCTGTATGAATGGGGAAAGTCATTGTAAATAAATTAGCATACAAAATTAACTTTGTAAATCACTTCTGTAAAGTGTCAACTAAATAACTTATTTAGAATAATAGTTATAAATTGTAGTCAGAATCAGTATAAGCATTATCAGAATAGTAAATACTACAGTGTAATAATAATGTAAGTGGAGTTGATGTAATGTAATAATGTTATCATTTAATGGCAAAAGTAACTTACCAGGTTCTTAACAGCAAGCCTACACACTAAAGGTGGGATTATAGTAATGTAGAGTTTGAATTTTAGTGTAGCATACAGTATGTAACTTTTGGTTCTTGACAGCACCTGAATTATAATATTACATTAATTTTTTTCAGTGAGTGCTGAAGCAGGTGATTATTTAAAGTGCACCTTGTGTTGAGTCCTGTGTGCACATCTCAGGCAGCCTACCAGGCGTACGAGCAGCAACGGCCGGAGAGTTCACGAGACGTGCATTTCTCGCGGGCAAGCTCGATCTGACTGAGGTGGAGGGCCTGGGGGACCTGATTCACGCGGAGACTGAAGCTCAGAGAAGACAGGCTCTCCGACAGATGGCTGGAGACCTAGCACGACTTTACCAGGATTGGAGCCAGCATTTGACGAGGGTACGCTGACTCACAGCACACTTTTTTCCCTGCTTTTTACTTTTAAGTGTTTGTTTTCTGGACATGGATTAAAGCTACTGTTGGACAAAATCACCTTTCCAGTAGGGATTGTCCACTGGTGCTGAATATCACTACATAGCCCTCCAGTGCTGTTGTGTGCATAACTATGTGAGTCAAAATGCTTTATAATATAAAAATGTCCATTTGGTACTATATGTGGTTTTGTTTTTCTGGCTGTTAATTTGCGTTAAATACCAGAAGACTCAAGCAGATTCAGTATTTATTTTTGCCATAAACATGAATTATCAAGGGAGATGATACGTAACTCATTTTGATGATAAAGCTAGAAGTAATTATCACAATAGATAATACAAGTTAAATAGTTTGTAGTACATTGTTCTCAAAATTGTTAAAAGTCTTGGGTCTAAAAATATTTCAATTGATAAAGCACAAAAATCAGTTTTGGAAGATGGATTTTCATCTTCTGTTTCAAATCAATATCTAAAATATTTAAGAGTCAGTTTAATCTCTGCTGCATCAGATTTCATCTGCTTTTTCCTGAGGAAAGGGTGTTTCCCATGTGAAAATTGGCAAAGAAAATAGGTTGATATGATTATATTGTAGTAAGATACTGAGGCATCTCGCACACACGGGGTCGTGGGGAGCCGGAGCCAAACCCGACAACACAGGGTGTAAGGCTGGAGGGGGAGGGGGAGGGGACACACCCAGGACGGGACACCAGTCCATCGCAAGGCACCGCAAGCGGGACTTGAACCCCAGACCTACCAGAGAGGAGGACCCAGTCCAACCCACTGTGCCACCACACCCCCCACTGAGGCATCAAGGGTAGTTTTTATGCAAGGTTTCTTCATAATGTTTTGATGCAACTGAAAAACTTATAAAGATTAATAATAATATTTTTCCAATAAAAAATTCTTTATGATTATGTGGTGTGTCTACAGCTGTGGTGGATTCTGAGCGGTCACTGTTGAGTTTGTGGAAGCTGGATAATATGTCTAATGGGCGCTTGTGAGCAGACCAGTGAGAAATGAGATGACATCATGTTCTAACTTGGAGCCAGGCCAAGCCAGTGTGGTTATACTGACCTCCTTGCAAAGCCTGTGTTTCCGGAGTGGTCCTACTCTGGCTGCTCATCTACGTAAATGCTTCTTAAACTTACCTCTCACTAGGCGGGTAAGGGAGACAAAGATAATTTGAGCTTTCCTGAGGAAATCTGTCTTGTTGAAAATATTCTCAAATTGTACTTGGTTTATAACTGTGAAAGTCATAGCTAAATAGACCAGTAACCCCCAGCTCTAGTGTCAAACTCCCTGAATGGTAAAAAAAAAAAATCATAATTGATATTTTTCTTGTTAAGATCTTAATTACTGAAAACTTGAGTTGATCTTGTTACTACACGCCAATATTTTAAGTTTTTATATGGATATGTAACCTGTTTTCTTAGTTCATCAATTAGACAGGTATCATTGTACGGCTAGGGCACCAGTCCTATTGTGTATGCCTTCGCCATTATTGTGAATATATTACTAAAAATTTTCAGATTGTTGATAGAGAGTGATTACAGTTGTAGAGACATCTGATTTCATGAGTCTTGTGCTCTTACTTCTGTGTTGTTGTGATTTTCATGGTCTAATTTCTCCACAGTGTTTGGCTCATGTGGAAGCCTTCATTGACTTTGGTGAGGATGAACTGATTGAGAATGAGGTCCTCAATCAAGGTATGTTTTTTGTTTGTGGTGGAGGGGACATGCTGACAGGTAGAATGCATCAGTGGGAAACCTGGTCAGGGATTTTGTGTTTTTTCCTGTTTGCATTTGGTGCAAGCTAGAAACTGGGAGTGTAAGGGAAAAATAGAGGCTAAAATGCTGAAAAGACAATTTCCTTTAGGATGTAGGGAGAAAGGGTGTCGATGACCCACTGGGGCTCCAGTCACCTCTGAGGCATGCAGTGCATTCTGTACACAAGTTTTCATTGTCCACAGCATCCTCTTTGGGGCCAGACCTGTGTACTCCTTTTCCCATGTCCTGCAAATCTGCAGACACTCCTTAGAGCTATTGTTGGAATGTAAACATATTATACCTACCAAAAGTAACTTAAAATTCTCCTGAAACAATTGTTTATGACCCACTAATAATACTGTACCAAGGATCTTCAAAAAAGTATATTTTCAGTCATTTTAAATAATTTATTTTACTACAGCTTGAAGGTAATGTTAATGTTAATTTGTTTAGTGGATTCCACTTAGCTGGCAAGTAACTTAAAGTGTTTTGTTTGTATGGGAGTCTATTTGCTATTATTTATTCATTTATTTTGCTTGGTAACTATTTACATTTTTCAAGGGTGTGGCAGTAGGATTGAGGATTTAAACCCAGGCCTTTGAGTGCAAGGCCACAATTCTGAGTGCTGTGCTACCTGCTGCCTATATATTAAAATACACGTCCTTTGTTAATATCCAACATTTGTACAGATCCTGTAAATAAATAATGGAATATCTGTGTTATTAACATGTGGGGAACATGAGTGTAGACTTATGAACAAATCAACTTGCAATCACATTTGTAGTTGCAGTTGTGTACATAAGCTGAGGAGCCAGTGTATTTAGTTTACTATTCCAATAATGGTGCAAAAGGTAAAATGCAAAATGTGTTCAGATGTCCTTGTAGTGCCACATGTGCGCAGCAGTAAATCTGTCAAACTCTATCACACACTATGGATTGGAAGTGTCTGATGAACGGCCTTTTGGCACTACTTTGTGAAGGACTCCGAGGGTCTTGCTGCAGATGTAATAAATCTCTTCTCCCACGGGTGCAGTGGACCACGGTGTGTCCCAGCTCCAGCTCCAAATGGAGAGGCACCTGCAGGACGAGCGGCGTGGGGAACGACTCCGCAACGGAGTCCAGGTGGTAATTGCAGGAGCTCCCAATGCAGGAAAAAGCAGCCTCCTTAACCTGCTCTGTAAGATTGCCGTCTGACAGCCACTTTGTAGAGGCAACTTTCCTAAAATACTGCTTTAAGAAGAAAAATTGTGGTGTGTTTTATTATAAGGTCTCTAAATCCTCTGATCCCAGTAAGTTTTGCACCATAAATTGACCAGACAGCTGTTTACCATTGACTTTTAATTTTTTTTTTAGAAATAATTAATATAAACTAAGGGGGGGGGCGCAGTGAGTTTGGCCGGGTCCTGCTCTCTGGTGGGTCTGGGATTCAAGTCCTGCTTGGGGTGCCTTGCATTGGACTGGTGTTCCGTCCTGGGTGTATCCCCTCCCCCTCCAGCCTTGCGCCCTATGTTGCTGGGTTAGGCTCCGGTTAGCCGCGACCCCGCTTGGAATAAGTGATTTCAGACTGTGTGGGTGTGTAATATAAACTAAGAATGACTAAGCTAAATGAATGAGAAGACAATAAAAAATGTCATTGTGTGCTTTCTAAAGAAAAAAGAAATATGTAGGCAGTGTGATTTATTTAAGCAAATCTGCAGTAATGATATCATTAGTGGTGCTCACTGTAATGGTCATATATTCTTAAAATGATCTGCTTTGGACTCAGATTTTTGTGCATTTACTGTATTATTCTAGGTTTTTTCTTTTAGGAAAACCAGTAGGCAACAGCTGCATACTCCCCATTTTCTTCCTATCCAGGCCGCCGTCCCGCAGCCATTGTGTCTCCGGTCCCAGGGACAACCAGGGATGTAGTAGAGACACACTTGGACATTGGGGGATTTCCTGTGGTGCTAAGTGATACAGCTGGACTCAGAGATACTGTGGACGGTGTGGAGAGAGAGGGTGTTCGTAGAGCCAGGGAAAGGTATGGCACTGCCTGGCTGCGAGTACAGAAAGCAGAGCAGGGTGAAAACAGCTTGCAGTTACACTGCTCAAGTTATATTTTAGCAGTCAAGTAATGGTTTATTGTCTCTGGTATGGAAGTTTATAATCCAATAAAATAAATTCATTTGGGGTTTAAAATACAATAAATTAGAAATTCCTTGTGCTTTTTGTTTTTACAAACATGCTTAAAATGTGATCTTGAGAATATATTTTGTGTTTTTAAGAAACTTTTCTACCAATGAAACATGCAGCATACAAGGGGGTATCCAGTTTTAACTGCTCTATGACCAGTTGTTTATTTAGAAACACAGAGACCCCCAAAACTGTTCTAAGGGAGGGAAAGGTACAATCTAGTTTTTACCAAGTAGATGGAACAACAGAGTCATAGTGTCTGAGTCCATGATAGGTGATGGAAGGAATACCTGCCCCTTTTTGTCCCTCAGGGTGGACCTGTCTGATGTTACCCTTGTGATGTTGGATTTGACGCAGCTTCCTAAAGACCACCAAAGTGTGCCCAGCTTCCTCATGGACCACCTCAGATCCACGCTTCTCAGTGGGGAGGACCTTAGGGATTCCTTACAAAAGTTCCTTTTGGTTTTCAACAAGAGAGACCTTCTTCCTCAAGAGCAGCTGGATAACATACAGAAAACTATCATTCACATGGAGGGTTTGCCCCCAGCCTGCTTACTCTCATGCCAGTCTGGAGATGGGTTTGACCAGTTTCTCAGAGTCCTGCAAAACAGATTACAAACTTTGTAAGTCCTACTGTTCATTACTTGCTGAATCAGCGTGTATGTTTGAGGAGCAACGAGCAAATTTTTTTTAATTTTTTATTTAAATGGTACATATATACACATTTGATGGATGTCTCTTCAAAACCACAGGTGTGGAGACCCCCTGGTTGGTTCCCCAAGTCTGACCCAAGCTCGGCACCGTTCTCATCTGCAGCAGAGTCTGAGGGCTCTGGCCCAGTACCATCAATACCGTGATCTGGATCTGGCACTTTCTGCAGAAGGGCTCCGATTGGCTCTTGCTAGTCTAGGCCGAATCACTGGCAAAGTGGGCCCTGAGGAAATTCTGGACATTATCTTCAGAGATTTCTGCATAGGAAAATAGCCAATGGGCCAAGACTTATACCTGATGAATGCACAAAATATAATTTAACAATTTTGATATTTCACTTATTTCATCGTTGTGGTACAGCGATGATCTTGTAGAAATATGCTAAAGTCAGAACTACACCAAAGTGTTACACTTCTCATACATGCATATATCCACATGTAAAGAGAAAGGACTTTTCTAGAAAAAATCCTTGGTTTTCTTTGTGTCCCTGCCTGTCTTCTTTAAAATAGATATTTGTGCTTCCTATGTGATCTTTGCATATCTGCTTCCAGGTTTCTTCTCATTGCACCCAGTGTTGGCATGCAGCTGTCTGAGAACCACTTCACAGGGCTGCTCAGTATGTGCCTTCCTCCTATTTGGTGCTTAGGTCTAATGCCACCCTTTCTTCATCTCCTGTGTGGAAGAAATTCAACACAACTCAAAGGACCTAAGATAGAAGAGAGGGAAAGCATCTTACTTTATTTCACCCAACCTAGAAGGAGAGTCCCTGTCCCCTGTGTTGGAGTCTTGGCGGTCTCCCCAAGCATCCAATACACACATGTTGGCTTTCTTTCTTGTGGTCAATGCGTATTCAGCTTATGTATGCTTCTGATTTGTTCCTTATCTACATTTCCTATAGGCTGAAGTAAGTTATGCACATCATATAGCAAGCACCCTACACCCCTTCAGTTTTATCTCAATCTGCCAACATTATTTATTTTCTTGTTTTTCAGTTCCACCCAGCATCAGTTACCCATTACAGTTGGGGGTGCAGTTTTGGTATATCCTGTTTCTCGCAAAATCACTTTCTGCAGCAGTTACAGAACACATCAGCTGTGTTAATGCATACCATCATTTTTACTCCATTTTCTTATTTTCCTCTCACACCTGTTTTGATAAAATAGGAAGGTTGCTCTACACTAGGTGTCTTTGTCATACCTGTCATGAACAGAGGTTTGATCACCTGTTGAATCCCTCAGAACCCTTGTAGAGATTTAAAGGTGCACTAGTTGTCTAAGAGTAGTTGGTTGTTTTCCTTTTGAATGTGCTTTAGGTAGTGTGTTTAATGAAGGTGTGTCATACTATGAAAATCAACTGAGAATTGGATCTTATGGAAACTGCAGTCATCTCAAACAAACTAATCCCTGTTGATTTAACATAAATTTTATTGTAACTTCTTTGTAACAAAAAAGGTGCACAATCAACCATCTTTGTCTCTCCCACTCACTTTACTGGGGTCAGCCTGGAGTCCTGATTGCTCATAGTGGAAAAACACTTGGCATTAAACACAGGATATCCTTAGAGGAGGTGCCTTAAGCAGGTCCTGCTGCTAATGGACAGCTGCCCTGTTTTCTCTGTTTCATTTCTCTTCTTTCTAGCCTGTTTCCTCATGTTTTCCTCCTAGCAGGATGAATATATAATAAAACTGGCAGTCAAAACAGTGGTCACCACTCCAGCAAGGAGCTGAGATGTTTGTTTCATTGTCTCCAGACAAACGATACCAGCGGCAGTGTCTTGGTGCAGATCTTATTTGGCAATGATTAAATGAGGAGGTGATTAGTTGATCAATCACCGGGATGTTGGAAGCACAACCACTGTTGTATTGTTTTGCTTTTATTTGAAGTGACATTTGAGTATTGTATGTAATTATATACATTTTTGTACAGACAAGATTTTTTTACCCAAGACAATTAGTATAATACAATGTGTATTGATAGACACTGAAAAGAGATTGATTGTACATTTCCATTAAAAAAAGACAATAATACTAATTTGGGCAATTGTGCTATTTCAAGAATAAACTTTAAGGCTAAAGAGTAAATTGAACTGCTGAAAAGAATTCACAGAATTTGTTAATTGAGAAAGAACTATTGACTAATTAAGTAATGAGTGTTAGCAAGAATATTTGGATTTTTCAAAACTGATCTTGTCAGTGCAAGAGTATGCAAACACCTTTTCTAACTGAAATAACCCAGCAACTCTGCAAACAAAACAAAGAAAAACAGTACATTAAATTTGTATGTATTAAGTTACACAACAGAATGCAGTTCCCAACATGATAAATCTTTCATGATTATTTAAATGAAAAATTCTTTTTCATCGTTATTTTGCCATTTGTACTTGTGCAAAATTTGTCCCGTTAATATCTTTGAAATAATATTTTATTAATTTTCTAAGCTTTTGGAATTGCATATTTGCAGGGTAGCAGTCGTGGCAGTATATTAATGAAAAAATTCAATCCAGAAGTTTTTTCTATCCTGCCTTTCAGCTGAGAATAATTCCATTTGAGAATATGAACAATATGAACATGGTCCAGATGAATACTCCTCATACTGAGAAATAACCTCAAATCCTGGAACTTTGTTTTGATGAATACCTGATGTTTGGTACATTCCTGAGGGAACCAGTAGAAGACAGTGGTTCTAAAGCACTTCAATGGTATGGAGTTTTTCTTCTCTCAGCATCGCTGTTATTGGAAAGTTAGTGCACCAAAAAAAAAAAAAATCCACACATGCATGCTCACTAGATAAGTTTGCAGAAGGTGGAAAAGGGATCATCGTAGATCAGGAGTATAGATACTGATACATCTGTAAGCCCTTTTACATGGGAAATACTGAATATTTCTCTCACTTCAGAAAAGCTTCTCAAAAGATGTAAGCAACTCCATAAAGTAGCCCTATCTCTCCAAGACACTGATATATGCAGACAGTGAACACTGTCGGTGTCAAGTTCTGCTGTGTTCGGTCCTGCATCCTACACTGTTTACCAGGTGTGTCATTAGGTTCAGGCAGAATTCTGCAGCCACATTTCCCCTACATATAAGTGCATGCACTGTTCCAGGATCTTTCTGCAGTCTTCAGCCCTTCCATCAAGTACTGCTTCATCTCTCCTGTGGAATAAGAACCAAGCAACATGTCAGTGACTGAAACCATGTACAGTAGACCAGCTATCTAAATTTTTTTTGCATTATTTTCCTGACATACGGGGGCGTGGTGGCGCAGTGGGTTGGACCACAGTCCTGCTCTCCGGTGGGTCTGGGGTTTGAGTCCCGCTTGGGGTGCCTTGCGATGGACTGGCGTCCTGTCCTGGGTGTGTCCCCTCCCCCTCCGGCCTTACGCTCTGTGTTGCCGGGTTAGGCTCCGGTTCCCCCGCGACCCCGTATGGGACAAACGGTTCTGAAAATGTGTGTGTGTGTGTGTATTTTCCTGACAATGAGATACTAAAAGCAACTGCGGGAAGAACTATTGAAAGGATATAACATTTGCATTTACTTAGCAAATGCTTTTCTCCAAAGCAACTTCCAATGAACTCTATGGGGTGTTATCAGCCCACACATCTTATTCACCACAGTGACTTACACTGCTAGATACATTACTTACAATGGGTCACTCATCCAGACATAAGTGGAACACACTCTGTGTCACTCACACACTATGGGGGAACCTGAACAGCATGTCTTTAGACTGTGGGAGGAAACCAGAGCACCCAGAGGAAACCCACACAGACAGAGGGAGAACATGCAAACTCCACACAGGCTGAGCAAGGATCAAACCCACGTCCTCTCACACCACCCAGGCTCTGTGAGACAGCAGCGCTACTCGCTGTGTCACCATGCTGCCTGACATTAGAGTGAAATTGTGAGTACAGTGCAAGATTGTTAAAATGTGTAAATACAAACATAGTACTTATTTCCTTAATTCTTTCCTCTTTTCAGTACTCTGCGGTCTTGAATCTCCCATACTTGTTTACATGTTTGTAATTGTTTACCTGGAAGTCACTTGGAGTCCATCCAGGGCCCATGATGTTTCTCTTTGACATGTTGAGCATGTTGTCCTTCTCTTCCAGCAGGACCTCCTGGTTTTCAGGATTCTGCCACCCTTCCTTTCTTTCTGTGCCATTGTCCTGGGGCGGGGTGTCGGGTGGCACTGCCCTACCCACGCGCTTCTGGGGACACTGTTTGACACTCTCAGCCAGCTGTGCGTTCTCCGCCATCAGCTTGCTGCGCTCGTCCTGGATGTTGGTGACTTTTTCTCCCACGTTGTCCAGGTAATTCTGGAACTTCTCCTCGATGTCTTTCGAGAGGTTTGTGCAGCTTGAGCGGACTTTTTCTATTTGCTTCTGCTGATTTTCACAGCTCAGGGGGAAAGTAGTGGGTAAAAACAAGTTGTCGATCTTTGTTAGAAATGCTCTGGTGACGTCCTGTATACCCTTCAGGGGTGTGGTGAAATCCTCCTTGCAGAGTTTAGTGTATGTTCTCAGCTGCTCCTCCGCATTTTGCTTCTCCAGCTGTAACCTGTCAAGAGTCTTGGTGGTGTCCTCCATCTTGCTCTTGAGCTCTTGAGTTGTTCGGGTGAAGTTGCTCTCCACCTGTTTCAATGTAGTTTCCAGCTGCTGCTTCTTACTCTCCAAGGTCTTCATAGCAACTAGCAGAAGGGACAATTGTTCACATACTTTACATTAAAACTTTTTATGGGCCTAATGATTGCCTAGTAAAACTTGTACTGTAAGGAACTGAGAAGAAAGGCATGACAAGAAGGTCAGTGCCACCCAGATAAAAACCCCATAAGACTTACTTGTTGCAGGGTTGATTACTGGAACCTGACTGGGACATTTGACTGGAACAGAACATCTGAGTTCAGCTTTCTTTTTATCTAGTTCACACTGATTCTGCAAAAGTGAACATGCAGTAAAGATGTTCAGCTTTCTTTTTATCTAGTTCACACTGATTCTGCAAAAGTGAACATGCAGTAAAACCAAGATTAGCATCATAAGTAACTCACAAATGAATAAACTTCCGCCAAATAAATGATTTATTTTAATTTCCTCAGATGCAACTTAATTCAATTTCAAATTCAAGAGCAAATCAACCAGTTGATGTGTGAAAACTACTACTAGTTGAAAGCAGATAGAGCGCAACGTCATTTAGTGTGTATCCCTGATTATTATTACATATTAGTTCATTTAATATTTAATCATACTAATTTTAATAAACAACAAAAAACAGTTATTTGTTAAATTACTATTAGTTCTTTGGTTTTGTGAAGAAAGAATCTGTCACATAAGCCATCAAAACTTTTTCCTGGGTGTGCTGAAACTATCCAGCAGTCTCAAAAGAATGAGAACAGAATTAATTTTGCACAGAGAGAAAACACAAAGCTCTTGACTCAACATTCTGAAAATGATCATCATCATCTCTAGGTGCAGCATCTACACATTTTCCATAAGTTCATGCTTTTGAGATGTTTCTTCTACTGGACGTACATATGCATTACAATAAAGAAAACAGAACTGAACAATACATTAAACACTTTGCACATCCTTAAGGTGCTGTTCATTACTTACTTTCTCGGCATTCTTTTTCTCCAGCACCTCAGTAAAGTTCTTTTCCTGCTGCTTCAGAACTTGGTTCTCTGAGTTCACCTGTTTCAAACTGTGCTCCAGGTCCTGCACCCTCTTGCCCTCCACGGACTGCTCCGGTTGGCCGTACACCAGGAAGAGCACCAAGCTGACAATGATGAGAGACTGGATCAGCGAGGAAAAGAAGAAGATGATCCTTAGGTAGTAGCCACAGCTTTTGCCGTTGGACTTCTGAATGTCCTTGACCTCCAGTCCAAATGCAGGACGTGAGAAATTGCTGTTGTACATCGCTGGCCGGAATCTGAAGCTCACGTGTAGCAGCCTGCTCAACTTCCCTTGCTGGCTTCTTCAGTCACCTGCGGACAGCTCATGAAGTACAATCTGACCTTCACTGAGTCATGCTGGTGGTGAATCCCCACGAATGAAGGCAGTGAACTGTGCAAATGCTGCCTGTGTGCACAACCTCACTGTGCAGACCAGGAGAGGTGATGCAGGGTTGAAACACAGCAAAGGGCTTATAAACAGTGTTCCACACCTACCACTCCAAGGCTCTTTCCTGACCAATCGCTGGACGTTGCTCTTGATGTCATCGTGAGCTCTCACAGTGGGGACAGCTCTCTCAGTCTTAGTACCTGTGTGTCCTCCAATAAAGGGACACATTGTGTGACTTGTGAACAATGCAGTTTTTAAAATGGACTGGGTCTTTGGTATGGTATTGAAACATTATCATCTTATTGTTACATGTATGTAACAATTCCCATGTATGTCACTATTGCCTCATCTCCCAATACAGCGGTGTCTTTCAAAGATACATGAATGGTTGTTAATTCAATCAGACATGGAAAGCAATGTTCGTTAAATATGTTTGTAAATAAACTAGAATGATTCCACCAAACTAGTCCGCATTCAAAATCCATTTCATATTCTAACTTCCATTCTGGAAAAATGACGAATGACTTAATCAAGATGTGATTTTTTTAAATAATTCATTAATAAATTCATGGATATTCTGACGTCAAAATACGGATGAAAAAAATGAACGGCCGCTCTTCTTTTTCCTGCGCATGGGAGAAATGAGAGTAGTTCCGAGGATGACACGGAAGAGCTCTCATCCCTTTTGAAAAGGAAGAAAAACAAATATTCCCGTGGGTATATGAGGTAATGGGCGCGTTTGATCCTGAGCTCAGCCATTTGGTTGGTGACGTTCGGAACTGCCACTGCAGTCTCGGGGGGTGTGGAATAGGAAAACCAACAAAGCCAGCACTCTTCCTGTCATGCATTGTCTGTGTGCCAGCCTGCTTTCACAGGAAGGTGTAATTCATAGAGGTGTTTAACTGGCACCTCCTGTGTTCCTTATCTGAGACACGTTTCTGGTGGAAAGACTATATATAATGCATCACACTGAGGCACCAGCAACTAAGACTAAACACCACGAGTCAGTAAAATGCCTGTCTGCCTGCCCAATGGAAGAGCACACCTACTGTAACTCAAGGCAAAATAGATGAGAAGGGAGTGTCTGGAACACATGCGACACTGCTTTCTTTGGCACCTCTGATTTGTGTCTGTGGTCATAAACCCTCAAATGGGGGACAAGCTACTACCTTGTCCTTTTTCACTTTTAATGGAATCGTGTGGGTGCAGTGGGTTTGGCCGGGGTCTGAGTCCTGTTTGGGGAGCCATGCAATGGACTGGCATCCCGTCCTGGGTGTGTCTCCTCCCCCTCCAGCCCTGCGCCTTGTGTTGCCGGGTTAGGCTCCGGCTCGCTGCAACCCTGCTTGGGACAAGCAGTTTCAGACTGTGTGTGTGGAATCGTGTGAGCATTACTGGAGACTGCTTGCTTATTGAAATGGATCAAATCAATCACTGCAATCACAGTGTGTGCTCATGTTTTCTCATTAAGATATATGAAGGGAAAGTTCAGGACAACCAGTCCACTTTCTTCAGTCCTGCTTTCAGCATACACACGCACACTGGCTGAAGCCGCTTGTCCTGAGCAGGGTTGTGGCGAGCTGGAGTTGAACCCGGCAACTCGGGGTGTAAGGCTGGAGGGGGGAGGGGACACCCCCAGAAAAGGACACCAGTCCATCACAAGGCACCCTGGCCTATCATCCTCTATAGCTCTTACTCTATTACACAACTCTTTGTTGTACTCTTTAGATGATGTTTTTACTGTCTTCCATGCTCTATCTTTTATCGACACCTTATGCTATCGATAGCTTAGGAAGCGAGTAGCACTGCAGAGGTTTGCGCTATTTTGCACTGTGACCACATGGAGCCACCCTTCAACAATTTTTGCACTCTTTCAGATGAAAATGTGTTTTTATGATGCTATGGCTTCCCCTGACTGCCGAGTTATGTGTTTCTGATGTAAGCTTTTACCACTTCATTAAATTTTAAGAGCATTTTTTTTCCCACACTTATTTTCTAAAATGTCTTTAGTTAAGCAAAATTGACTTGTGTTGACTGTAAATTTTAATGTGTAAAAATAATTATTTCCAATCTGCAATTATTTTTCTATTTCCAAGATTATACAGCATTTGTGTAAATGGAGATGTAATCTTATTTTGTCTCGTTTTGGTTTGAAGTTAAAATATGATAGAAAATATTAAAAGTCTTGCTATATACTTTACTGTAACTATAGGCAAGACTTTTACAAAAACCACACACACACACACACACACACACACACACACACACGCTTTCTGAACCGCTTGTCCCATACGGGGTTGCGGGGAGCCGGAGCCTAACCCAGCAACTCAGGGCGTAAGGCTAAAGGGGGAGAGGACACACCCAGGACGGCACCCCGTGAGACTCGAACCCCAGACCCACCGGAGAGCAGACCCAGTCCAACACACAGCGCCCCCCTTACTAATAGAATATATTAAAGAATGCCTATACTGTTTTTTATTGTGACATTGGAGTTGGGAAAAAGAACCAGGATCAAACTTTCATGTCCTTAAGTTGAGAAGCCATTGTAATGTGCATGTGCAGCATCACATCCGTTAACATACCATGTTTTTGTAGCATGTTTGTGAATTAAGTATGTTTCTGATTTCTTCTGTTTCAATACTTATAAGTTAAAGTGAAACCATACATTTCACAATGTATTACAAACAGACTACTGAATCAGCAGTGGAACAAAACACTGCTTAACAAGGCTGCAAATAAGCTTGCAAGTCTGTTGTTTGTAATTTTGCACTAACAAGAAAAATGTAGGAATTTAAGACATTGCTCACATTTTCCCCCACTTCATTATTAGGAACAGTAATACCCAGTACAGTGCTGATTTGGTCTCCTCAGACATTGGCTATAAAAAAAACCCAAGATATGTATTTCAAGAGTCCACAACTGTTTTTACAGACCCCCAAATGACCAGTCAACAATCTAAGTCAATTTCGCACCTCTTTTTACCCCATGACAAAAATGACATGTTGTTCAGGTTCACATTTTTTAACAATGAACCCTGTATTATAACAAAATGAGTCAGGCAGCATTCTAAACATACCTCCAGCACAAGTTAATATATGCATTCTAAACACAACAAGGTTTTTACTTCTTTCGGTTTTCACAATGTTAGACCCATATGCAATACAGAAATTCAGTGCTTTAACTATGGAGACACTTTTGAATAAAACTCATTTACATGATGAATGGGATGTAGTGCATATAGTCAGTAAGTATAATGTGTCTTTTAAGAGCGTGTAAAAACTGAAGTTCACACCCGTATTCTTATATATGGCATTCCAGCAAACAGGCAAGCATGTGATCAGTTTTAAAACATCTCTTAAAAATAATATACATTACCAGAGGCAAAAATATGTGACTATTATTGGTGGGCCAGCCAGGGCCATACAAGGAACATCTTCCCTGACTGATGATTACAGACAATCATAGCTTACAGAAATACAGCAAGGAACAAGATTTCTTCATTGGATACTTTCATGGTTACATATGGTTTTCACAGATAAAATTTAATGGAATTCAGCTGATACACAGGAAGTCCCAAAAGATTATAAAAGTGACTGTATGGTTCTCTACATCACTTGGCTTCCTCATCATTTCATATCCTCGGTGGTCACTCAGACAGTGGCTTCAATCTCCTGAGGCTCATCCCCTTCGAGCAGCCTATAGGAGGCATGGCTTTGGAAAGGCCTCTGTAGGGGGTGGGACAGAAGCTTGGCCATGCAGTTGTGCAGCTCAATGGCTGGGCCACACAAGGATACCTCAAACCGGTAACACATGCCTTTTGAGTCCAGGTTCCCAAAGGACGCATAAATGTCCTGCAAAGAAGAACATACTTGAAGAATGAAAACATTATGGGAAAGCATTGCACTTTCACATTTACAAACAATCTTATGACATGGAGAAAATATAAATGACTTAAGTATGTATTCACTGTTATTATTAGTAGACTGAGATAAAGACTGGGTGAAAAAGCAGACCTAAAACTAGCTGTTGGTCTCCTCACCAATCCTCACTCAGCTGAATAAATTACTCTGCATGTAACATGATATTGTACTCTAGGTCTACAGAGAGTGTAATATTTTAACCACCCGAAACCTGCCGGCCATGGTGGAACAGTGCCAACGAGTTCAGTCTTGCCTTTGACCTGTGGAATTCAGCCTTTACTGAAGTAGGCTTACCTTCCAACTTCCCTCATCTCCATGCTCATCGACTCCATTGTGCAGATAAATAACGTCAAAGAAGAAGTAAGGGGACTGCAGCATCTTCTGTAGGACATAACAAAGTGTCCAAGTGTGTAAGAATTGTAGAAAATTACATGGAGTTGCAGAACACCTTACTTGTAGTTAGGTTTCCGCTTTATGACTAAGACTTGCACTAATAAAAACTGACTCTCAAATAACTTTTTCACAGTGCTGAGTGTCCTGCTTTGAAGCACTGAACTGTTGCTTCTAGCAACCAATGATTACTGTACAATCTCTGCACAGGTCTTCACAATGACTGGTTTCATGGCAGCTAGTACATTGCAGCACACATACACTGACAGCTTCTGAGGGGTTGAAGTGCAGCTGCCCTGCGTGTCTGCTGTAAATGAGAAGAGTCCGCACCACAAATGGAGGAGGGATGGTCTGAATATTCTCCATTAGCGGTAGCTCTGTTTTCTGCAGGCTAAAAAGACAGAATAGAATTGAGAGAGGCAAGAAAAAAAACACAAAGCAAGGAAATACTGTGATTCTGATTAAAATGAAAACTATGTTCTACACATTTAAACAGAAACAGACAACAAGCAAAGCACACTAAAATAATATCTGAATAACTTACATAAGATTTAAAAGATCTTCGAGGTCTGGACATGGCATTAAGGAGGGAACAATAAATTCAGCACTGGAGTCATTAACAGCTACTCCCCACAAACAACAGAGTTAAACAACAGGCTACTGGATATGAAGAAAAGGAAGGATACTGAAGGATTCACAGGCATTTGTGTCCAGGTCATACAGGCAGCTGCAGAGCTCCCTGGGGTCTGAGGTGAACCCTGAAAGCTGAAATATTCAAGGAGCTACGTTAAGAACAGCCAACGAAACAGATAATAAAGGAGAAGTCCTTCTCAGGTTTGCTGGAAAAGTGTTGAGTATATGCATAGAAATAGTTTAGCCTGTTCACTGACCCACATGGCATCATCGTTGACAACAACCAGGGCGAATTCATGGCGCTTATCAATTCTGTGCTTCGTTCTTACAAACATCTCGATCATCTTCTGTGAGATGTTGAGTGCATTTGTTTTTGATCTGTTTGTGGAGAAAAAGAGTCGCATAAGTTTGGGATTCAGCATGTTTAAAAAGCAAGACAATACAGTAACTGATTAATGAAATTAAAATATATATATAAATTAATTATATATTGATATATATTGATCGACTTATTGAATAATTATATATGAATAAAATATATTAATTAAAATAATATATAGAAAATATATATTTAGCAAAAATACTGATAGTTTATACAAGATTTTTTAAGAAAAGGCAAGTTAAAAAAAAAAAAACTACTAGGGCTCCATGTTACCCATTGAAGGACTCCAGCTTCTGCAAGGACATCTCTTCTGATAGGTCCAGACAAATTATCTGATCAAGAAAACCTGTTTGAGCCTCTAAACCATTTAATGTGCAATAATCCAGAACTTTATAAACATCAACAGATTTATAAAGCATCACAAACTACAAATAAAAATTAAACTAGCCATGTGGCTTCAACATTTTGCACACAACTTCTTGCATCTTTTTTTTAAAGCACATGAAAACATACCACTTTCTCTGGGCAGTTAACCCGGGGAGCTCTCAACTGGAGGTCTGCAACCGGGGGCTGAGTTAGTGCCTGACTTTGGAGAGGTAGCGCAGGCTTTGGCCTCTCTTTCACAGCTGATGCTGGAGAGGCCACTGTGGGCACACTGGTGGTGGAGGCAGCAGGAGCAACTGCCGGAGCTGTGGCTGTGATTGCGGCAGAGCTGACTGGGCTGTCGCTACTGGAGGCCTCTCCTTCGCCCTCACTACGGCTGCCCACGGCGGGCTGGGGCGCACTGTTGCTGACGCTTCGGTCTTCAGCCCCTTCTGGGTTCGAACGGGTTCTTGGTCTTAGTTCCATGATCAGGCGTTCCTCTCCATCAGCAGGGCCAGGGTCTGAGGTCTCCATGGTCACAGGTCAAACTGCAGTGCACACATGTCATCTCAGGACAGTATGAACCCTATAAGTTATAACATGACGACTGAACAATTTCCCCATCTTTTTCAACAGTTTGTTATTGTAAAATACAACAGTTCAGCCGTAGAACTACAAAACGTTTCATCTCCACCTGAACATCCAAGCAAAGACTCAGGCACTTTAAGTTAGATAGATTTAATAATAATAATGTGTAGCAAGATAAATGATCTTTTAACATCTTGAAAATTAATACGGGATTATTATATCTAAAATTTATGCAGTGATTCGTGTAATTTGCGGTTTCATAACAAAGCAGAAACCTACGAAGTGCTTTTCGAACGCTAACTAGCTAAAACATTTTTTGTTCATTACGCCAGGTATTTTATGTGAATGTCAGATTAAAATGATCCTCAATACTAAGTTCTACTCAGAATGCACGCAAATCAGCAAAAAAAGAAAGAAAAAAACTCGACTAACGTTATTTAACAGCGAGCGAACACTTCTGCAACGATGAATTTCCAAGAGGCAAAACATTCAACTATTTCATGTAGGCGGCCATCTTGTCACCCGGAAAAAAGTCGCAACCAGGAAGTGACGTTTAACTGGCATTTGTAGTTCCGTATAAAACTTATCGTATGGCCTCGGGAATATGCAGCCTGAGATCTTAATGTTTTAGATGAATTTTGTGCCATTGTACACTCAGTAATACCAACAGGCTGGAAATAATTTGTTTTACCATTTATTAAGATAAAACTGCTTAATGTAAGCTAAATCATTCAAGCTACATTTTCAAATAAAACCTGAAAAATATGCAACAAGCTGGTATGAAGACAATGCAAGTAGCCAAATATATCCATACGAATTAATATACAGCAGTGCTTGGTTTCATATATAATAAGAATTATTTGTAATAAGGTTATTTCATTTTCAATAGCATTAATCTGTGCTGTTTAATAAATAAATATGAAAAACCATTCACTAGGTACTTTCCAAACACTAAAAGTTATGAACAAACATTTTTTGCCCTTGGATGTATCATAGAGACGTATCAGAAAAAGAAACACAATACATAGCGTGATTATCTGCGAGATGGGAAGTTGGTCATTGAGAATGGGTGGGGTTATCATCCCAATGTTTTCTGTGTCTGATGTCCTTCTATGATGATGTGCACCTTAAACGGCGACGGCGTAGACGTCCAAGTGCCTTACAATGCAGGCCATGTTGTTGTAGCGCAGCCACTCTGAGCAAAGAGAGGAGGGGACAAAACATACTCCCGGGCAGCAAGCGGACAAACGGGAGGCTACCAAGACTGCGCAGCCATCAGCAGGCATAATTACAGTGAACAAGAGAACAGCTGTCCCTTTAGCAGCGGCAGGATCCTGCAGACGCTGAAGGCCAACACATGGACACAGCAGACAAGTAGGAGCAGGAGAAAATCCTCTCTGAAAGAACGGAAGCAACAGAAGTAAGTTTTGCCTGCTCCCTTGTACCCTTAGAGATACCTTTTTTGTTTGATCTGAATGAGTCATCTGCAACTAGACATAAATATAGGCAACTGTTAGAGTAAATATATTTTTTAACTACTCTGTACATAACCATATAGTGGATTATCTGTGGGAAGTGATACTGTTCTTTTGATGTATAGTAGTGAAAAAAACAGCACCGACAAGGTCTAAGGTTCAAGCAAATTTTTGTTTCAATTTTATGTTTGGCTTATTTGAGGCATTGGCCCCAAAACTGGTTTTGAAATGACACAAGCCTCAGGAATTTAAACACAGAGCAATTGGCATGTTCACATTTCTTGGGACTAAAGCAAGGAACATTTTTGTTAGACAGAAACCTTTATTGCCTGATAGCCATGCTTTCGGTAAACGTGTTATGTGTTTTGAATGCTTGATTCTGATGCAGGTTTGAGACTACCTCCTGACCCTTAGCAATCCCCTGCCCTCGTCTCCCTGCACCACAACATTGTTGTCTTAAAAGGAAGTGGAGATGCAGGATGTTTCTGTTTCCTCCCTTTCCTCCACTCAGAACAAAGACTTTAAAAATGTCACCCATCAGGCCGCATGAAGCAAGTGGTGTGTTAAAGGTTTTATGGCATATCATTAAATGCTGACTTCCCAGTACATGCTAAAAGACATATACTACAAAGTACATTAAACAATCTGATATGAAGGTAGACTTTCGTGGTGCAATAGTACTTTTCCTTACTTTTCTATATATTTCAGTTCTATGACAGACACCAACAAGATATATAAAAGTTTCCATCCTATTCAGGATTCTGGAAGACACAGATTTGCCAGCACAGCTGGACTCCTAAACAGGGAGGGGGAGCCCCCTGACCTCACACGGCCCTCTGAAGTGGAGCTGGCACAGTGCGCAGTGCAAGTCGACATCTTGCTCAGGGTTATTTCAGAGCTGAATGAAAAGATGTCTGCTTTGCCAGCACCCAGGTACAACATATCGTACAATAACTGGATGGTGAGGAATTCACCATGATTACTGGATTAATGTAATAAAGGAGTTCAAGGCATCCATAACATGAGAAATTCTTGCAAAAGGGTGCCTGAAGACAGAACATCTCAGGATGAGGAGGTAGCCAGCAATCTTAACACAACACCTCATTCCAGCCAATCAGTCAAGGAAAAAGATGCACCAACACCATCCTCTAAGGGTATTGTATTCAAGAAATGTTGGCATGTATTGAATGTAAAGAGTGTTTATGGCATTATGCTTATTAAATAGGGTCTAATAGATGTAATAGCTTTTTGCCCTTTGGGAAAAAAAATTAAAAGTACAATATTAACAGTCGTTTACTTGGGCATTTTTGAAACTTATGTTGCCATGCCCTCTATAAAACAAATTATTTTTGGCTGGACAGATTACTTAGTTTTGCTGTGATGTTCTCTTTCAGGGGACAGTACTGAACTCTGGGCGCAGCTGCAGGGGCTTCTGGAAGGTCTTGAGAGGTCTGCTGTCAGGGGGAGGGCCTGGGTCACTCCATATATCACCTGTGAGAACAAGGAGGCCACACAGCATCTGACTGCAGCTACAGAGAGCTGGGTTCAGGTGACACAGGTGTGCTCTGCAGCGAGGACTAACACATATACCACACGTTGTTAAATCAGAAGTTCCTATTAACCATTTCTTTTTGGTTTAGCTCCTCGAAGAAATGGAGAGAGAATTCGGCATCTCATACCTATCTGAACTACCAGCTGAAGAGCGCCAGAGGTACCAGCGGGATGTTCTTGCATTACACAAGAACAATTGCAGCCTGCGCAACACCCTGCGGTGCCGGGACGAAGAGCTAGGCAGGTCAAAGATCACATTGAGTGGGCTGGAAGAGGAAAGAAACAGACTGCGAAAAAAGGTTTGTGGCGTGCAGGCCTCCTGTGCCTGTCATCCTGTTCATAAAGGTTATATATTTGCACAAGTCTAAACTTACAGGAATGCAGTGTAAGATACATGCCTATGTTGGTATTTAGCGATGGCTTTAAATACTCTTGTCTATGATCACTTTAGAGTATCTGCTGATAATCTATTGCAGCTACTGAGCTTCCAGAAGAATGTGCAAACCAGGGGCAGTCTTTCTCCTCCCATCAGTCCTTCCAGTTCATCGAGTGAAGCCCAGAGTCCCTGCTGGACATCTCCGCCTTACCCTGGATCTCCACTAGTGTTGAAGAGGTCTCCCAGCACTGGCACAGCTGTCTGCCTCACGGACAGTGTCCTGTCTAGTGCCTCTTCTTCCACACCTGGCTATAGCACGATGGAAGCTGAGCTCGCCCATCTTCAGAGGTGAGACCATGAGTACGCCATCATGCTAATCCCCAGATAGGTTTTGTCACACGGCACTAAGTCCCAGTCCTTCTTGCAGCGGCATAGAGAATCTGAGGGGTCAGAACATACGGCTGTCCTCTGCACTAGAGAGGAGGAAGGGCGAGTCCGAGCAGATGAGTATGATCCTCAGCAGACATGAGGCAGACAACGCTGCCTTGCAGATGGCTCTCAAGTACAGGTAGAAGCCAGTATTGCTCTGTGGGAACGTACACATGTACTGTAGACTGATGATAAGCCGATCTGGAAAGGCCTTTCTACTTAATAAATCAATAACAGTAAAAACAGGCTACTGCTGACAAGCCTGAAATACTAATCCTATAAACACCATGTAAGACTCGATTTCATTATGTCTGCTCTAGAGTTTGTTCTGAATGAAGTTTGAAGGAGGTTCAGCTTCTACAAACAATGTTTCTCACGTTCTTCCTTGTGTGGAGTATCTGTGTCCAGAGCCCTGATCATGATCTCTGTGCATGATAGTGAAGAGTGTGAGGAGGCCTACAGTCAGCTGCTGTCTCTGTACGAAGCTAAGAAACAGCGAGACACGTCACAGTCAAGAGGAACAGCAGGTGCTTTGTGCTAAATGTACAAACTCTGCTCACCATGTCTATAAGTCCAGGTGTATGTACCTGATTGTCCTCTTTCAGAGTCAAGAGGAGACAAATGCCAGCTCAGTGGGGCAAAACAAGGGCTGAACAGTACAGAGGCTGGAGAGTTGCCGGCTTCTTCTTGTCCACCAGGGGGCGCTGAACAATCTGTCAAGCAAAGCAGGTTGGAAGTACCACTAATCCTTTTTTTCAGGAGGGCATAAATTATCTGGTAAACAAATGTATGCTTTGCAATTTGTATAAACCCCAGAAAGACTATAAATCATAAGCAATTTTGAAATACAAAAAATATCAGCATGTAAACAGTTTTCAGCAATCACCATACATGTCTCCAGTCATGTGATCTAGATGACCTTATCTAAATACATACAACATCCTGTAAAGGAAACTGATAAATGCTACATACGTATAAAACTCACTGATTGGTGCGACAACAAAAACAAGGTCACTTGATCTGAAGAGCACCACCATGTGGCCAAATAACAAATTTGCACTGATTGTGGCCATCGTAGCATGGCCGTCATTTCAACATGTCTGCTCACTAATAGTTGTTGTTAATACTCACATTTTATATGAGTGGCTGGCATCTGGTGCTATGTTTTTATTACTCCTACACTAAAGAAGGCTCTGTAGTGGATTAAATATTGTAAGACAGTCTGAACTATACATTTCTCTTTCGTCTGCAGTTTTTTTTAATATTCTCCAAGGCAAATATTGAGTAAAGGAACATACTGTAATAACTGTAGACTGTCAAGAGTCTTGTTTCAAAATCTGTGCAGCCAAAGTCTCAATTAATTAGTATAAACAATAGTGTTTCATGAAGTTGTTTGTGTGCCCCCAAGCATTAAATTCCATTTCTTAACTCACGTATTTTTTGTTGCTGTGAAGATGACAGTGAACATCATATCAAGTTCATACTAGTTTACTTTACTGTGACTTAGGCAATATTTAATTTAGCTCTCTTAGTTGTCTCTGAGTAATTTTATTTTTGGGCATTTTAATTCATACATTTTTCATAGGTAGTATCAAACCTATATAATCTGCCTACCATGCTGTAATAAACTTGGGCGTGTTTGGTTTGTTCAGTGATCAGGCAGATTAATGGTGGTATTATTACTTCTTCTCCCCAAAATGATAAAACTGAAAAAGAACAGGAGTGAAATAAATAGCTAATCCAAATGGCCTTTAGGTTCTTACATTACAAAATAAAAGTAGAAACCAGCAGCTTTTGAAGTAACTGAACATGCCACACTTTTGCTTTTTCTGTATTTTCTGAGTCTGTATTTGATTAAAGTGGCCCTGATTGGTGCCCATTTCCTCCTAATGAGCTCTCTCAAGATCAGTCTGGGTTATGGCGATGTGGCCTGGCTGCCACAAATGCCCTTTGTGTTAGTCTTCTGACCAAAGTGGACAAAGCAGAAGAAGTTACATGCTTGTAGAATCACTTCTGTACAAAATCAATAACGTGTTCCTGATCATCTGTTCGATTAGGGGCACTTCATCCCTTCTGCTGGGACAAGAGGTGGCTCTTCGGGAAAGGATCCTGAGCCTAAAGCGAGACAAGGCTGCCGTGTGCATTCCTGAGCAGAAGCCTGATGGTGAGGGCAAACTGAGTCCAGACACAGGCACCCTGGCTGCACACAGGGGTTCACATTCTGCACGGCACTGCAACACCAAGAAGGAGAAGGCTGCTCTACTTTATGACCTGCACACTGTCAGGGTTGGTGATGTTTCCTGTTTGTTTTGCTGAGGCTTCAGCTGAATGTTTTTATTTTGTGCCATTACCTTTCACCTTGTGTAACTGGCAGGTTTCAAGGCCTTGAGAAAAAAAAATAGCTTGAGTTCATCATTTGATGTCACATATGGCACATGACAAACAGAGCTGGAGTTCTGAATGTTCTTTCACTGGGAGAAGGACCTCTGACCCCCGTGTTGCTCGACCTTCCCTCCCCTAGGAGGAGATGTCGGAGTTGCGGGGGATCATCCGACTGACAGAGCGAGAGAACCGCTATCTCGAGTGGACACTGGTGGCTCAGAGGGAGCAAGAGGTGGCCGGGGCGTTGATAGCATACTGTCTGCAAGAGGAGCTGGAAGACATGCAGACGGAGAGGCGGGTACAGTTATCAGCAGAACCTCCTACAAGCTTTAAAATGCAATGAGAAGGCAGTGTTTTGAAATGGTCTCTGAGAGCAAGAAGAAAATTCTCATGGGTTAATTAACATGCATCAGGATTCTGGCTTGGACACAGTTCTTCCTGACTTGGGATCAGATGGGAGAGATGTAATGAATGTTTGCTGGTTGTCTAAGCTAATGCTGTCTTCTCCTTGCCTGATTTTCAATTTCTGAAGCACCCCATTACTGCAGCTGGGATTCCCAGTGGTGGAGGGATTTCTATTCCCCGAAATCGGATCATCCTACACAAAATCCAAGCCGCTTTGCAACGGTGAGAAAGACGAAGAAATGCGTATTTAGATATATGAAATTATTTGAGATGCCACTTGCTTGCCACCCATTACAAATGGTGACTGTTGTGTATTAATCTGACTCATGACCTCATGTGTTACATTGAGTAAAATACCCTGAGGCCTCCAGGCAGTGTTTGTACTAAGAAGCCTGATCACAGTTGCCTCAGACAGTACAAGCAACCATTTCAGATGCCTGTTGCCTAGCTTTAAATGGTTGCTTGGAAACCAGCCACTAATAACACAGTACATACTGTTTCTGCAGCACACTATTGTCTTACTGTTATGCACTTACTGGTCACTACTAACCTTGGTGAAGGCATAGCATAGTAACAACATGGTAAAACTATTACACTAAAACAGGTATTTGAAACTTATATCACAAATAATTATTTAAATGTATGCATGGATTGGTATGTGTTGTGTGTGCATAGTGAGCAGATGTTGAAGAGGCAAATGACAGCCCTTTGGGAGTCCCTGGACAATGCGCTCACAGACAGCGCCACCCGCAGGAGATACAGCGAGAAGGAAATGGCTCAGTTTGCTCTGATGCACAGGTACAGTATTGTATGTGCAGCACTGCCCATAGTAGCCTCCTGATTTCAGACCGTTCTGCAGTTGTTTATTACATGCTGACTAATTCTAACAGATGGATACGTGAAAAATGTACTGCTCATCATGCCAAAACTGTATGTCATTTTGTTCTTTGGCTTTTCTGCATGGCTGACACTTTCGTGCATTGTGGATTTTATGGGTATATATACACACACGCACATTGTCCAAAACTGCTTGTCCCAAGTGGGGTCGCGGCGAACTGGAGCCTAACCCGGCAACACTGGGTGCAAGGCTGGAGGGGGAAGGGACACACTGAGGATGGGATGCCAGTCCATCGCAGGGCACCCCAAGTGGACTTAAACCCCAGACCCACCAGAGAGCAGGACCCGGCCAAACCCGCTGTGCTACCGCGTCCTAAGGGTAGATATAGAAGTAGCTCAAAGGTAAAAAAGTGAGGGATCTCCTTGGACTTAAACACTTTTATACAGAAGTATATTTTGCTGAAAAGGCTCTTCCTAGCACTGGTACTAGCAGCTTTCAGGTTGCAGTTGCTGTTCTTAGCGGCAACGCTCTCTGCTGTCCATTTTTTCTGTGACCCACTGGTGCATTTAATAGTAAAGCCTTATAAAACAACTTCTTCTCTGCTGTGGCACACAGGAAAACAGCTGATATGTTCAGGAGCACACGCAAGAAGTACCACGAGCAGCTGTGGCGGCTGCAACGTAGGATGGTGGCCTTGTGTGAGCGTCACGTGACCCAGATTGCTGGCCTGAAGGCTAAGCTGGAGGTCCTGGAGGAGAGGAGGGAGGAGACAGTGCTCTGATCAGATGCAGAGCAAAGGCAAGATCCAGTGGAAAATTGTGAACATAAACTATGCTCTTCTGTGTTGTTCCACATGGCCAGTTCGGAGAGGGATTTAGACTGCTCGGTTTCATGAAACACGGGCTCTTGTGAATATACTCTGTACTTGGAAACATGTTAGATGACTGCATGAAAATTGATATACAAGTAATATAAACATATACTACAGCAAAGTAAAAGAAAATATTTGGTTTTCTTCAATAATGTTTACTCTTAACATAGCACAAGTGAAATCAATAAAATATTTTAAGTTTTTTTTAATGCAGTACCATATTCAAACCTCTGTTGTGAGCTAAAAAGACATGGAAAATAATGTTTTCCTTTTTTGGGAAAATAATGAAATCAATAAAGTAACAGTGACTTTACTTTTCTGTGCAAAGGTTATGTTTACAAAACAAATCCATTCAAACTCACTCATTAATAATTCATGTTGACTTTGAAGTAGGGAAGAACAAACATTGCCTACACAAACACCTTCTGGGGAAGACATGGAAGCTTAGAACTGTAACATATCAGAGAATCAGGCTGTTTCATCACAGCCTTGTGTGTACACGCAAAAGAATGTGAATAAATGAAAAACACCTACAGAATAGCATTTACATAAAAAACCACCTGCCAGTACGATGAGGGCAGATCCGAGCACACGATGAAAAAGTGGAGAAAATCCCTGCCCTCACAGTCGGTCTCCCTGTTTCTGAGCTCTCGTCTCCCATGAGGGGACACTGTGCCCCTTGCTCTTCCCCAGCTTGCTATTGGCAGCTGTGCTTTCTTGCCGTAGGGTATTGGGAAAGGTCAAGTGTCACACCCACGAGGGTCAGAAGACGCCCTAGCTGTTGTTCAGAAGTTTGAAAAGCGGGTTCAGAAGGCCAGACTATTCTTTGAGGACCTAAATGATCTAATACTGACCCAGACCTGCCCCCAGTCTCTAAGGTTTTGCGTGTTTCTAGGGAAAGCTTGCAAATGTGAAATTTAGAAAAATAGCATTTCCAGTCAAAATCATGTGGAAAAAACCTATGCATTTATAAATTGTTGCAAATCGATGGCATGTTTTAAGGGATCATGACATAAAGTAATGGTAACCGCAGTATAATGGTTCAAATTAAATGACAACAGCAATGTATTAATGCTTACATTTAAAAATTTTTCAGTTTTGCTAGGATGTACGCTTCTTTTCGTGTACCTGCTAAACATACCTGTCAAGTTAAGGTGGAAACCAAAAAGACAAAATAAACAATAAAATAGCCACCATGGGAAAGTAGGAGGAAAAGCGCAGCAACCTTAATCAGATTATGACACCAGCTGGTAATTACGAGCCTGGGCTGGGGGGGGGGTTATAGTGTAGATGCTACTCCCCCCCCCCACCAACATGCACATAGCACCATGACCCTCAGAGGTTAAGGTTACTTCGTATATTTTCAAAATCCTATTCTCATTCAAATTTGGTGCTGCGATGAGCTGTGTGAAGGGATCATGGCCTCTGCCCTCCCTTCTTTCAGGAGGATCAGGCACTCGCTCTCTGACCCGTCCCTTGCACCCCCAGTGCCATTACAGGGCTAAGTCTCCCAGGGCCGAGGCGGATGAGGCTGCAGCGTTAGCTTGTTTCCTGAGAGCAGGCTGTGTTTCAGCTGTGCAATACATCCAATGTACTGGAAATGTGAATTTAATGCCCATGGTTTTGTGGATATGTAAAATTCCCACTACCTACCTAAGATACCTACAGGCAACACTGATGAAGTCCACGAATACAGATACTGCAGAGTCAAATAGTGAAGCTTTTCTTTATGGGATGCAGCAGTAATCTTTTGGATATCATGACTGGCGACAGGCACAAGTCACAGTCATCCATTTATGTCCTTCAACTAGTGAGCCATGTAAGGCTTCCTGTTACGCGAATGATTAAAATGATAAGGTCCTTAACAGAAAAGGCCTCAGACAGGAGGGGTTCGGATGAAGGAGGTTTCTAATCTACTTACTCTGGGAAATAACTGAGCTTATTATGGCCTAATTGTGCCTTCTTAAGAATCCTCCTCTCTGTCGAACCAACTTAAGCTAATCCTGGGCAACATATTGTGCTCTCAGGTTTAAGGAAGGAACATGGACAGACAGGAACCGACAAGCCTGAGAATGTTTGGTTCCGCCATAAAAAAGCTGTAGTTAATAAAAAGTAAAATATAAGTTCTTCTCTACTAGTCTGTTAAATCTGAAAATGCAGCTGAACTTTATCTTTACTGTATACACAGTAAACACAACTTTTTTAGACATCTTGAAAAATTGTTTGTTTCATGAACAGAATATTAACCAAATGCATATGAATCACAACTCAGTGACTGTTAAATGCTAATAAGTGGATGCCCAGGCGATGTTTTTTAAAGGACATAAATACATCTAATATTTTTATATACTTCATGATTTCAGCAAAAGTCTAATGACAGTTAAAGTGCCTTATTGTAGTTAATGCAAAGAGATCTACTGAGAAAGCGTAATACATTTGAATATGTTCTCACAAAAATATCAGTGGTATTTTTAAAAGAAATTCTTCAAGAGCAATATACTGGAGTGCAAAAATCCAGTAAACCGATTTGTACAAATAATATACTCACTTTGATTTATGGAAATATATGTATGATGGCTAATAGAACTCATGATTGTTTCTTACTCTTTTTGTTTATTTATGATTTTACACTCTTGAAAATTTTACAGTGCAAGCTCTGTGTAAATGAACAAAATTTATCAGGTTAAACTGTTTAAAAGCTACATCAATATAACGTTTCCATCTCTTACTAATTTACTTTTAATAATTCCAAATAGACAATAGAGATAAGAATTTTTCTGTTATTATTAACAATTCCAAAAAGACAATAGAGATACAAATTTTTCCTATTATAAAATATAATATAAAATCAATGATCAATATATCAATTATTATTGATCATATAATATTTAAATCAAATCTCCAAAGCAACAATTATAGGCTTCCAAAGAACAAAATCCAGGGTTTCTCTGAGCTTCCCTCTCCAATGAGGACATGGCTGCCATTCTCTGGCTGAGCTTGGTTTGTGCTCTTCCTCCCTCACAGATGTTTGTCTTTAACAGGTTCCAGGACCCTGTTTATTTTACCTTGCTTGGAAGGTCAAAGGTCTCCAAGGTCCTGGAGAATGGCTGCATCAGGGTCAAAGGGCAGCATGATGAATAGGGGCTGCTGGAAGTCATGTGTTCAACCACAAAGGAGAAAGTCCCATCAGTGGTTAAAGTTTAAACCCTTACACCAAATTCCTCTGCACTATGACACACACTTCCCAGAGATTTGCATCATGACACATACTTCCCAGAGTTTTAACAAACGCTGTTGAAGGAGCTAAATCCTTTTTAGGGGAAAAAAATGAATATTAGACATCTCGGCCAGGCACTTTGGCAATGCGCGCCATTAGAAAAGCTTGCAGCAGAAACCAAAATTGCAATTATTGTGACAGCAAGTAGTGGTGGACTTTTGCTCTTGCCATGTGTCAATGGAACTAAGGGGAAAATTCTTGAAATAAAGTGAGCTATGAAAGGAGATGTAATCTAATTCGCACCGATAAGTGGCTGACGCACAGGGATGCTGGCAGGGATGAGGCAGCGGCCGGTCGAGCGCGTTGAGCGCTCCGTGCGTGCAGTGAGCGGGGTCAGACTCGGTGTCAGCTCAGTGTCAGCAGGGGTGACAGGCCTGCAGTGACACCCCCCCCTCCCTGACAGTGACGAGCCGCAGGCCGAATGGGAATCTGTAGGCCAGACTCTGCAGACCGCAGAAGAGCTGCATTCCTGACCAGCAGTTCAAAGGTCAACCCGCCCCTTTCCAGCAACACACACTCCCCTGCCAAGCTCTCTTGCAGCTCTGCGAGAAGCAGGGAAAAACAACAGTAAAAATAGACGCAGCTCTAATTTCTACTGGCAATGTGAGTGATTGGCTATAATGAGGGCTGTAGAAAAGGAATGATCATTTTTTTAAACCTAAGTCAGTTGTATGTAACTCACTTTCCAGCGACATCAGCTGTTAAATGTATAGTTATAATTTGTATGCGAGTACTTATATTTAATTTTTTCACTGTTCATACAAAAGGGGATTGTACAGTATCACACATTCCTCAATCTAACTATCCACCGCTTAAAAATGGAAGCATTGTGTGAGTGTCTGTGGGTGCGTGAGGGGGCACGAGTGTGTATGCGTGCGTGTGTGTGTGAGTGGGTGTGTATGTACATAAGAGGCTGGGGGTGGGTGGGACAGAGCTCTGTTAAAACACACATTGCCCTTCCATGCAGAGACTGAAGGACTGAACTGAAGCATAAGAGAAAACAGAGAGATGATGAAAGATGTGATGTCTGTTTTCAATCCAGTTTTGGCCGTGGATCATATACATATTCAGAAAATGTACTTTCCTCCTCCTTTTAATAGTTTTAGTCACTCCATATCTTTATTGTTTACTGGATGATAAAGTGTCAGTTTAGGGTGTTGAGGCATATGGTCAAATGGTTCACAGTCCTATCCTTTGAAAAAGGTACTAAAGTGGGTATAACAGTGCTGTATAACAGAATTATTAAATCTGCTGTACAAATATGTAGTTTAACTCTCCAACTCATTACTGCTGTTTTTTTCATCTCTTAAAACATTGTTGTTTGTTTTCCTACGTATAAAAGGAGCTTTTTGAGCAGCGAACGCAGATACGCGTCTCAGAGTCGCTGGGGAGCCCTCTGCCGCGAAGCAACAGCCGATGGTTTCTCAGTGCCTCTTACGAGACTTTTCCTGCACTCCGGTTTCTGTATTGTTTATTTTTTTCTCTCAGCTGTAATGCAGTTCCAGCAGCTGTCACGACAATCACACTAGTTAGGTATTAAAGGCATCTTGGTCTCCCTGGCTCTCCATCAAGCCAGTCTTTGCTGGACGGAAGACCGAGTTCAGGAAGTGGAAAACGACCACGATGCTGCTTGCTCTGCTCGAGATAAGCAAACGTGCAGAGATGTTTAGCATCACAGAAATGAGAAAACTTGGTGTTTTCTGTGGAAATAGCTTCTTATTCAAAAACTCACATGCGAAACTAATGAATGAAATTGTTAAAAAGATCTGCTTGGGGACAAAAGTTTGGAGAACTTTAAGTGGTCTGGGGAGCAACACAAGGTGTTTACACATGTATGCACAACCGAGTGTGTGTGTGTTTCGGCATGGTGGGGGTTAACCGACTCTCGCCGTGCTGGGGTTAGGGCTCAGAGAACATTCTTTGTGGATATGAGCAGCCCGGCGGTGCAGCCCAGCAGCCCACTCTGCTCTTTGACTCCAATGTCCATATAAGGAAGGGATCGCCATGGCAACCGAAGAGCTTGAATAGCAGTGTCAAATCCCTGAGCAGACAGACACATGCTCTCTCTCTTTCTCTCTCTCACACAGACACACACACATACACTCACGCACACAAGGCGAGGGAGGGGGAGAGAGCGAGCGAGCGAGAGAGAGAGAGGGAGAGACAGAGCAAGAGAGAGACGAGGGGGGGGACGGAGACAGTGAAGAGGAGGCTCCTCTACTGCTCGCACCAGCAGCCAGCCCAGCCTTGTGCCGTGCCTTGTTTTCGCATGGTGTATTTAGTGAACACTTGCCCGAGCCAAAAGAAGAAGCAATCAAAGAAATAAGACGCAGTTCCTCCCCAAGAGCGGCTCATGGGAAGGCAGGAGCACGCAGGCCTCACGCCGGTAGTGCACAACAGGCAAGCGTTGAACGAATAAGGAGAGAGACGCAGGGGGACACGGGGGACACAGACCCAGCACAGCGCTCTCCTTTCTCCCGGACCCCCACGCTTTCCACTTCCTCTCGCAGAGAAGCCGGGACCAGGGAGCTGAGCGGAAGGGGAACTGCGGCACTGGGGGCATTGCTCACAACAAAGAACGGAGCAGGTACTTCCTTGAACTTTGGTCCTGCTCTGCCGGGTGAGAATTGAGAAAGCGACAGAGGGAGCTCTGCACTCCCCTTTGTGTGTTTCCTCCAGCGAAGCCCCCGGCGAAGGGCGCAGAGCACAGCCGGCACCCCCACTGCTCAGGGCACATCCGTAGCCCGGACGTCGAAATGTTGTTTGCCTTCTGCTGACCTGGAAGATTATTGTGGCGAGAAGGAAAAGGGCCGTTGCCCACAGGAAGTCTGGGAAGCTCACATGTGCCGCGGATCCTGGTCTGCAGTACTCTCTAGGTTGCTGCTTCTAACCCCACAGCACCTGTGCAAATAATTCTGAACTTCTGAACTTCCCGATACTGCGGATGCGGCAAGCGCCTGGAGACTGCTCACCTTTACTGAAGTTACATGTGAGATGCATGTGTGTCAGATCACTGAACGTGTTTAGTTTTTCTTTCCACTGTTGTTTTATTTCTCAAAGAGGCTGGTGAAAGGACGGCTGCATGAGAGCCGTACCTCCTGCCTTAGACTGGCGTGTTCTGCACACAGTGAGAACTGGTTTGGTGGGTTTAGGGAAGGTGCTTTTCGCCTGTCTGCTCTCCAGGCGCCTGGCTCCTTCTTTGGGCCGGGAACACGCCACGGCGCTATTTGTACGCGCTCCAGTTTCCCTCCCAGAGCTCTGTGGGGATTAACAAGTTTGTTTTTCCGAAGGCGCGCGGGTCCCGGAGTAATGTTTTGTTTCCTGTGACAAGGACAGATGGAGAGCTGTGGTTTGGCCCAAGTGTATGGTGAACTTGAAGAGCTCAGAAGACAGGAGGAGTGAAGGATGTTAACAGAGACAGGCGAGTGAAGGGGTGAAGGAGAGAAAGACGGTGGGCTGAACAGGGCCGGTGCGCTGGCCACAAAACACAGCGGTGCTCAGACATTAGCAGGACAACGGAGTGTGTGGTGGCATAAAATCCACGACTTCCTAAAACGTTTCGAACTGTTCAGTAATTTTAGATCCATATACAAAACCTGTGGCTAAGTTGTTGCAGAACTTTTTTTAAAAAATTTTTTTAAATGCGATTTCACTTTAAACTGTTGTGTTAGCAGTTGGGCTTTGCACACAGTCTAATCGAAGTGGTGATATCAGTGATCCCAGCCCTTTTGAGGGGAGGGTAGGCGTTGGCTCAGCCGTTTCTAGTGTGGCCTGGGGGCTCAGCTATGGCCATGGTGAGCGGGGGTTGGGGCGATCCCAATGGGGACACCAACGGACTCGGGGACAAGAGTTACCTGCGAGGAGACGAGGAAGACGGTTCTCCCCAGGCAGGCAGCAGTGATGTGGAAGCGGGGGAGGACGACAAGGCCTGCTCTGTGGACTGCGTGGTGTGCGGGGACAAGTCGAGCGGCAAGCACTACGGTGTGTTCACCTGTGAGGGCTGCAAGAGCTTCTTCAAGAGGAGCATCCGCCGAAACTTGAGCTACACCTGCAGGCAAGGCCCGGCCTCAGCACCACGCTGCACCTCCTCCATCAAAACATGGAGCCCCGCTGCAAATGGGCATCTCAGATAAATTGCCATTCCACATAACAGTAGACAATAAGTCCAGAACTGTGTGCAAGTCGCTCAGTCAGGTTATATTTACATTTATTCATTTAGCTGACACTTTTCTCCAAAACATCTCACAGTGTTGAGGTTACAATTATTTACCCATTGTATAAATGGTAAATAAGCTGGGTAATTTTATGGGAACAATTTTACAGGGTAAGTACCTAGTTCAAGGGTACTACAGCCAGAGGTAAGGCTTGACTTTGCAACATGTGGGTCCAAAGGCAGTAGCGCTATCCACTACACTACCAGCTGTCCCTTTACTGCATCAAACTTTTCTTAATGATCTTCCCTGTAGCCTGACTGATTACCAATATGTATTTGTACAGCACAACTCTAACAACACTTTTTAGACAAAGTGGTCTTGGAGGAGGCTGTATAGTCCTTCTGTTGCACTTACGCTAGTGTCCGGAAGTTAACGCACTTCTCTGCTTCCAGTCGCTGAATTTACTAGTTTTAGTGAACTGAGAGCATCCTTTGACGTGACTGGCTGGTCCTATGTGTAGTCAATATTCATAGGACATATATGTTGATGCTTCACAGAAGTCCAGTCTGTACTTTATGTTTCAAGGACAATCTCCCATAGAGTTCGTAGAATCAGCTTCCGCGAAGAGACACACACACACACGTCTGTGACAACGGGATGTGCTGTGTGGTTTAGTAACGAGTTAAGACTTTTGGTTGGGATTATGTGGCAATTTGAGCAAAGGGATTATAGTGTTGCACTAATGTTCTGCTGGTCTCCAACGCAGGTCAAACCGCGAGTGCCAGATTGACCAGCACCATCGCAACCAGTGCCAGTACTGCCGCCTGAAGAAGTGCTTCCGTGTGGGCATGCGCAAAGAAGGTAAATACTGAGCACCCTGAGGCGAGGCGGAGAGCCTTGCTCCACCTGCAGCGCACGCCCCACCTGACCCCATTGCTTTTGTTTCGACTGCCCGCTGCAGGCCTCACACACACCTGCACAATGCTTTTGTGTACAAGACCAGATGGGTTCGTCACACTTCTGCTGCTGTGGCCACACTCACTTTGTTTACAAGCCAAAGCTCCCTGGGCATTTATACTAATGTGTGTGGAAAAAAAATGTGCATCACACTCACAGATGCAGAGCAGTTCACAGAACCTCTGCTCTCTTGATCCCCATCACGCTGTCCCGATTTGTCCCAGCCTCCGTCAGCACTGGTGTGCGTGTGCTATGTGGGTTAGTCCGACGCCTTTTTCGACAAGAGAGCCACGCTGCAATAGCATGTGCCACAAATGGGGCTGCTCTGCACCCTATGGCACGATCACTTCCTGTTCCCACACTGGGTTCACGTGCTCACACCCATCATGTTCTGTGATGGTGTAAACGAGACAGCCGCAGTTATGGGATGCCTCTGTAAATTCAAGAGGAATAAAGGAATTTCCTGTTACCAGAAACAAAGAAAATAATAAAATAATGATAAAAATAAATAATCTCACTTACAATGACCCTAATTTTCAATCCACAGCCGTGAACACACATTTCTGACACAGGAAAATGTTTTGTAATGCAAGTCCGCAACAGCAGAGTACTACTTGGTCAGTCAGTACTGCGCTGTACACTCTTAGCTTCCCAAGGCAACAGAGTTTATAGCAATCATTTCCTTGAGTGCAACCTGTGAACAATTTACCCCCAGTGCTGACGAAGGTGAATTTCTAGTGACCCAGTACATACAGTAATCCCTCAGTTAAATACTACTTTGTGAGTCGCAGAGTCTCACAACCCATTTTCATCAAGGCTCCCTCCCTCCCTCCCTCCGTGTTCTGAGCAAGGACATTCTGTACGCCTGAGGTAGTTCCTTTTGCTAAGGTCACATCCCACAGTCAGCAGTATGCTTTGCATAGGCCTGGCACGTAATCACGGCGCATTAGTTTTATCTGGGTAGCCTAGTTAATGTTGTGCCGGTTCAGTGCCACTAAACAAAGGTCTCAATTGTTTCCCTCGTTTCTCAGAATGGCTGGTACACCACGGCCGGCTGGCTAATGGCTTTGTTTTCAGAAGTGTCACTAGAGACTGCGATATGTTGAGAATGCTTGCCCACTCGAGAGAACGCAACCTGACAGCGTTAGCTGGTGGAAGAGTACTAGTACTGCTCTTTCCGACATGCTTGCGCAATGGGAACGTTACCAGTTGTTTCAATTGCTTCTCCGCCTTTTCAGCGTTCTCTATCCAAACTCAGTTGCTGCAAATCTGTGTATTTTACTAAAATAATTCATGGCCAAAGAATTCAAGAGCAGACCACTTCTGGGACTCCAGGTAAAAAGCATCACTGGCTTGCATGTGGGTGCCTCTCCTTAATGCTCACGCTGCTTGACTTGTACTTGTGAGAAGAGATGTGTAACGTGGTGTCGGCCTCCTCCCTCCAGCAGTCCAACGTGGACGCATTCCACCATCGCACTCAGGAATTAGCCCCACGTCCATGGCGGGGGTAGGCAGTGGGGGCCCTGCAGGCTCCGGGGACTTCTTCAATGGGCAGCCAGTGTCGGAGCTCATCTCGCAGCTGCTGCGCGCCGAGCCTTACCCGCCCAGTCGCTACGGGCCTCAGTATGGCCCCCAGCAGCAGCAGGGTCCTGGAGGTGCTATGGGCATTGACAGCATTTGCGAGCTGGCAGCGCGACTCCTCTTCAGCACCATCGAGTGGGCCCGCAACATCCCCTACTTTCCTGAGCTGCCTGTGTCGGAGCAGGTGGCCCTGCTGCGGCTCAGCTGGAGCGAGCTCTTCATCCTGAACGCGGCACAGTCCGCCCTGCCACTGCACACCGCCCCGCTGCTGGCTGCCGCCGGCTTCCACTCCTCGCCCATGTCAGCTGAGCGAGTTGTCTCGTTCATGGACCAGGTGCGGGTCTTCCAGGACCAGGTGGACAAGCTCACACGTCTGCAGGTGGACTCGGCTGAATACAGCTGCCTCAAAGCCATCGCCTTGTTCTCCCCTGGTGAGCATCCTTCCAGCATCAGGCTGACCACACATCACACATTTGCTGTCATCGCAAAACACTCATCCACATGCCGCTCTGCACGCATGCTGGTTTCCTCTTTGGGCAGGACGTGGTTTACAGTGAATTCCCAAACACAGCTGCGAAAGACTGGAGAGGACTGCTCTGCATGGCTGTTATACAGTTTGGATGTAATACAGCTACAACTGTCCCCTCTTAGAATATTGCCAGAGAGTAAAATACCCAAAGTGCAAATGCTTATCAAGCAAAGAAAAGATAAAATGGAACCTTTTTGCTTCCTGTGCCATATATTGACTGTTAAATACTAAGTGGTAAGAGTATTACAATTTGTTACATGAAAATAGGATTGTACAATTATAACTGTACAGTAATTATTATTGACAACGATGGACTTTATAGTGTTTAGCGCTCTCGCCTGGACAGTACGTGCAATTGCAAGCTGTGTGTTGAAACAATTTTTACCACAATTAGATTTGCTTTTACTTTAAAGGGGATCTAAGAGGAAACTTACACTGGTAAAAACAGCAGTGTAAAAGGTATACTAATCAGACACAAATAAACCAGAATGGGATTCTCTTTTTAAAAAGTCTGTTGTGTTTTCACCTGCTGAAAAACCTGACACCGAACACTAAGAATTTCAAAAGCTTATAACATTTGTTTTTTCTAAAATGCTCGTCCAGACCAGTTGCGTTCATCATGAAAATGTAAATGCCAGACAGCTGAGTAAGCCACATTATTTAAAATACAGATGAACTGGAACCAGCACACATAGTCTTTGGGACAAGTAATTTAAAATAAAGACATGCAGAATTACATTTACATGTGCTTTAAATTTATTTATCTGATTCTTTTCTCCAAAGCAACTTACAGTGTTAAGCTACTTACAACTATTTATCCATTTATGCAGCTGAGTAATATTACCGGCTCAAATTAGGGTTAGTACCTTGCTCAAAGGTACTACTGCTAGAGGTAGGATTCGAACCTGCAACCTTTGGGTCCAAAGATAGAATTAAAATAATCGGGCTGTTATTTTCCCTGTATGTGCAACTGACAAGTTATTTATAAATGAAATCTTTTATTCCTTAACTATAATTGGTTGAGACGTTAGTGAAAATCCAAGGCCTGATGATGTGTGGAGGGACAGATGAATGGATTGGCTTGTGTATGTATGTATGTATGGAGATGTACTGAAACGCTCCCTTCCTGCTTACTTCCCTCAGACGCCTGTGGCCTGACGGACCCGGTCCACGTGGAGAGCTTGCAAGAGAAGGCGCAGGTGGCACTGACGGAGTATGAGCGGCTGCAATACCCCGGTCAGCCGCAACGCTTTGGCCGTCTGCTCCTGCGGCTGCCTGCCCTCCGGGCTGTGCCTTCCTCACTCATTTCTCAGCTCTTCTTCATGCGCCTGGTTGGCAAGACACCCATTGAGACACTCATCCGCGACATGCAGCTGTCGGGCAGCTCCATCAGCTGGCCTTACGTGCCCGGGCAGTGACCTGCTGCTGGCCCTGCCTTGACCTCATCGCTGGATCTGCCTAATGCTGGGCTTGGCATGTTGGCTGCTCCTACTGATCTTTGTAACTTCTGTTTCATACTGCAACCGTACCTTACAGTTTATAACCAAGCACGCAAATGATATGCTGTCAGAAGTTACACTACAAGGAGCATTGCGTGTCTCCTCTTTTGGAAACTAAATATAGTCAAAGATCTTCCTTTTAGGGAACTGAAGGACAGAACAAGCTGGTCATTGCACATGGGTTACATCACTTTAGCGACAAGCTCACGTAAAATACTCATTTGAAATGTTGCCCAGCAGGACAACTGAAACATTCACAATAGACATTTTCAAGTTAAGAGAATGTGCTGGCATTTTCTTCCATACCTGTCTCAGTGAGAATATATTTCCCTGTCCTATATTAGATGATATTCCTTATGACCTATATTTACCAAATCAAAATGCCAAAGATCTGTTTTGACTGTTTCTGTCTGCAAAAACTAGTATTGAATCCAAAATTTTTCACTAAGAAATGTTCTAAAAACCAACGTCAGTCTAAATCATTAGAATATACATTGTAGTGTTACTTAAAATACAAAAATGTGTGATAGCAGGCTTGGTTAGTGACATAATTTAACTTGTACATTAATGCTTAACACGATACAAAAATAGAACATGACTTTCGTAATAACAGGTTATGCTCTGTCTTACTTTCATCTGAATTAATGTGAGCCAAGATTTCAGTGAAATGTTTAGCAAATAAGACTTTGCTTAACCCAAAAAGATGACCTCACAGTTTCCAACGTTTTTCCTGTAAAAGAGAAAATACCTCCAGCAATCTTTGGACACACAAATATTGTAACATTTCTTATTTACCTTGAATGTCCTTTACTGCACATTACTGCAATGCAACAGAAGGCAGCGTTTTGTACTTGCATATTTGTGATGACCCAGAAATACCCCCCTTCACAGTTAGGTGTATCAGTGGTGCTGCACTGGGAGCAATGCTGGAAGCAATGCCTTGGGCTGCTCTCTGGCCTTGTGTCCAACCTGCAATGCAGCCTCCCATCCTGCAGGGGGCGATGAAAGAACTGCTGAAACCCAGGAGAGGCCAAATGGGACTTTGATACCCCACCTAGAATTCACTAGGATTTACCTCATGTCCAGGCCTTCTTCAGAGCCCTTAACTTTCTGTTAAATTATAAACTTATTAAGATCACAGTGGTTTGGTTGTGGTTTAGCTTTAATAGCCTATGTGGGTGACTGCAAAATAAATCAACAAATTAAAAACATGAAGAAATTATTTCACACACATGAAATTGTCGAAAGTATTTACATAAATCAAAAGAATCAAGTCACACACAGAACACAAGTTCACAACACCAGTAAGGAAATACACATACATTTTTCCCCCCAGATTCTCATTGCAAACAAACATTCAACCCAAGGAGAGGTCTAGAAACTGCTGAATTAAATACGTTACTTTTAAATCTGTTTGGGGTTTCCTGTTTCTGACCCTTTAACCAACAAATCTCAGCTTTGTGTTATTTATTCAAACTTAATTTGAACCAAGTAAAACTGAAATGAGTGTTTCTTGTACCTGACTTCTTTTCTACTGGTAAGGTGTTATTGTGGGTGGAGTCATATACCAGTGAAGCATCTGGTAGAATAAAGAATACTTATTATGAGTCTGTTACATGTTATATAATTAATGTGTAAGGAATAGCAGAGCTGCCTGAAATTCTGAGTGTGTGTGGCCAAGCTACTATTTCAATAAAGCTGTAGTTTACTCATATTTTAAAACAATATATACAAACGGACATATGTACACACATACGTATATGCAAAATACAGGTGACCCTTGAACAACACAAGGATAAGGGGCGCCAACCCCCTGCACAGTCGAAAATCCGCATATAACTTTTGACTCCCCAAAAACTGAATAACTCATAGCCTACTGTTGACCTTACTGATGACAAAGTCGATTAGCACGTATTTCGTATGTTTAATGTATTGCGTACCGTATTCTTACAATAAAGTAAGCTAGAGAAAAGAAAATGTTAAGAAAATAAGAGAAAAATATTTACAGTACTGTATTTATTGATGATAAGTTTATATCGTTTATCAGTACCTACATCAATATTGTCTTATATGAGACAAAATACTGTAGATGTTATACGTATTATGTGTATATTTTATGGTAGTAAATGATAAACTAGTATGAACATAAATTTCATGCATTCACGACATACCTAACTTTTTGATATTTCTAGGCTGCGTGATTTGTCAGCAAGTTTTTTCAAATTGTTGCAAATCTTACATTTATTTAGCAGACACCTTTGTCCAATGCAACTGCCAATGAACTCTATGTGGTATCAGCCCACACACCTTATTCACTAAGGTGACTTACACTGCTAGATACACTACTTACAATGGGTCACTTATTCATACATCAGTGGAACATACTCTCTCTGTCTCTCACACACTCACGGGAAGAACATGCAAACTCTACACAGACTGAGCAAGGATTGAACCCACATCCTCTTGCACCACCCAGGTGCTATGAGACAACAGCACTACTCACTGTGCTACCATACTGCCCCAAAATCTCCAGAAAATTTTCCAATATATTTACTGGAAAAAAAAAAATCCATATATATATGGACCCACACAGTTCAAACCTGTGTTGTTCAAGGGTCAACTGTATATTGCTTTAAGAAGCTGGTAGTGTAGTGGTTAGGGTTGCTACCTTGGACCCCAAAGTTGAAAGGTTCAATTCCACCTCCGGCTTTAGATATAGACACACAAATACTAAAGTTGACTTGTTAGATATGTCATTTTGCTGGTATGCATCACTCCAGCAGCTGGTTGTAGAAGTGGGATAAGTAACAAAAACAATAAAAGATGCATAAAGAGATGAGCTATGAAGCTGTCTACAGATCTGGAGATAAACTGCTTCACCACATTAAAGCCAAAACTAACTACTGACAGATTTTGGTTTTAGGCCCTTTGTGTGTGGGATAAAAAAAAGCATCCAGAGGTGGAGGAGCGCAATACCTTTTGGGATTTATGAGGTTCTGTAGGTATTGGGGTGATAATTCACGGACCACCTTGTGGCCATAAGCCGAGACTTGAACCTGACACAGGCTTCTGGGGGTAGGCAACAGACAGGCAAGAAATAAAGACACATATCAGAATAAAAAGAGTTACTAAACAAGAGTCGCAAAAACTTCAAATTAGACAACAACAGCAAGTCATCATTGTGTTTACCTTCCATCCTCACACCCCAGGAAACATTATACTACCTTCCATGTGGTAAAGGTCCTTGTGTCACCTACCAGAAGTTAACTGGTCAGGACACGGGATTCAAAGCAGCATTCAAGGAGGCAAATGCTGTAACGCAGATGTCAGTTAGCTGTAACCCCTCCCACGAGGGAAGCCATGGGCCAGTCAGAGAGTCACCCAAAAGTCAAGTCAGACACTTCCACCACCCCAGGAACCAAGGCACCATGCTGCAGGTTGCCTCAGTCTCATGGAACCACAAGTAGCACCTTCAGAGGTCTGGATATCTAGCTTAATAGACCCAAAGAGTTTCAGCAAAGAACTATCCCAGCCTGCTGCTGGGGGCCATCAGGCCCTCCCTGGAAACCAAGATGTTTGCATTGTTAAAGTTCTGTGTTTTTAGATGTTATTATCAACTCTTCACCATGGTTCTTTTGAGCTTCTAAGTGGAATGGGCACATGGCGAGCTGATGCACACATTCCTCTCTAGAACATCAGGAGGCACCGGTCCACACGGGCTCAACCATCTCTACTTCCTAGGCCTCAATTTTTTGCACTTCTTAATGGTATCTTCCCTTTCAGGTTTGGTGCTGTCTTCCAACATTGGATGTAACTTGTCCACATCAGTGTATATGGAATACATGGACTCACCAATGAATGCATACTGCCAACTTTTGCTCAGAGTTCCACTGTAGATGACTGCCTATCTTGGCTCATCACTGCATCAGTCTTCCCTCAACCTGTGGAGTCTACAGGCTGAGAGATGCATTTATTAACACTACATGACCTACAGGGTTTAAGAGGTCTTATTGGTGATATAACATCTGGACATAACTGAATGGTGTGGCAGACACTGTAGACACCTATGTCCAATATTACAGTAGGATGGAGGAAATACAGCATTGCAGGTGCAAACATTCAATGACATGACAAGGCAGTTTAGGGAATTTGTCACAGAAATAAACTAAAGCTCTGGGTGTGTAAAACTAACCAAGCATACCAAACCAAAGAACAGTCTGAAGAGCCAAGCCCACAGTACCTGCTGAGTGAGGTGTGCACCCTGCTTCATGGTGTGAAAACATCTTTTTACCCTCTCCAGGAGGACAGCAGCTCTTTCATGCTGCTCACCTCTTTCAGGAGAAAGGGATCCAGCGGTATCAACGCAAAGCACTCGAAGTAGGCTGCGAGTGTGACCTGAGAGGAACATGAACTTCAAGCATTGCATTAAATTGGCGCTTTGACCATTTAAAAGCTTTTATACCTTTTCAGACCTAGCAGACTGCACTGGGCTTGAAATATTCTGAAATTCATTATAAATCATGTTTTTTTTATTATTAATGTTTTTATTGCTGAATTATTTTTAACAATGTTGCATCATTCTAACAAAAACACTGAAATCTAGACTTGTCTCTGAAAACATAGTACAGATTAAAAAAAGAACCTTTTTTATAAAACAAAAGTAGATAGCACTTTCCTCATTATACCTTTCTTTAAAAAGGTAAGAAAAAACAGAAATCATTACTTTTGCTTATTAAATGGTAAGTGTACACATGGCATTTCATTCTTTGCACATTAAAATAATTAATATTGAAAAAGCAAAAATTAAAATGCAGATCAAAGAGAAGCATTTATCATGTCTTGCACAATTTACAAATTTTCCTGCAGATACTTGATTCCTGTAACAGTTATGTTATTAGTAAAACATAAAAGACATTAACCAGAGAATCAATGACAGAAGTGAATAAGACATAAATGTAAGATATTTTAACAGTCCTGTTGCTGATAAAGAAATATGGCATTATGTTTGATTACAAGTGTCACTTAAGTGTGAAAAAATACTTTTTAAATAGTGAAGTATTTGTAAGAAAAAGAAATAAAAGTGAAGGCTAATGAGGCATTCTTCACGAGCAATCAAAAATTGGTGCCCCGGAAGAAATCGTAAAGGTAAAAATCTATTTGTATTACACTTTTCATGTACAAAGGTCACAGAATGTGCAATAAAATAGTCGACAACAAAGTTACCTTTTCATTTTTTGTGAAGAATGCTTGGTTAGCATTTTTGTGAGGTTTAATGCTCTCAATTTATTTCTCGCTGGTCTAGCTGGACTGAGAAGTATCTCACCTCTTCATAGTTTTGGTGACTTTTTTTTTTTTTTGTTTAACTGAAACAGCTTCAACAACTTTATACATGTATTACTGTTTTAACTGAAGTTCTGCACAAAATCAGTTCATTACAAGCATTTCTTAATATTAGTCTTAGAACAAATGTTTACTAAGTGATACAAACGGATTAATAATATAGAATTCAAAAAATACTTGGAATCATTTCTGTAGCATTTCTGCTTAGATTCCATTTGATCCCTCATGTTGAAACAGAAACATAAAAGCTCATAAAACATATCTGTTAATTCATCTGTACAGAGTGTTGTTCTTATGACACACATACATATTTTCTTCAGATATATGTGCTGACTTTGGATATTTGAAGGAATATACTTTGTTGCTTTACGGTAACAAAAAGATGCAAATTCAGGACATTTCACAGGAACACAAGTCACATTATGTTCTTCTCTCATTGTCGCTGCTTTAATCTCAAGCCACTGAGTCAATGTTCATTTGCTGTACCAGAAGCAAACAGTGCTGAACAAATCCCCAGATATGCTTATCGACTGAAAATTACTTTCCATCACCCTTCTCCAGCTACACCCATCCACTCCCATTTATAATAGTGTTACGTACTGAAAAAAGATTGTTATTTGGAAAAGAAAGACCAAAGGAACACAAGAGGAAGATGGATCAATGGGAGGAAGAAGAATGATCACAGGTGTCCTTGCCTCCCTAGACCTCATTACTCATCAATTAATCATATGTAAGTGGAGTGTGTATGTGTATGGGGAGAGCCTCTGGGTCATTTCTGGTCCAAAAATCCCCTGGGAGTTCACATGGGCCATCCAGTGTCACGTTTCCGAGGCATTGTCCATGGCTGAGGTACAAGATACTTTAAGAGCAACCCTTGTCATACATCTTCACCATTCGCTTTATGTGAAAAAGCTTATGCCGCAGCTCTCGACACTGGAGCTTCTTGATCCGATACTCGGGACTCTGGGAATATTATAAATAAAAAAGAAAAGCTAAATGAATAAGAAAAGTTTAATCTTTCCCAAACACAGGGGCTGTGGCATGTGACATTTTGTTAGGGAAGCTATTTAGGGAAAACTATACCTTCCTGTTAAGAGAATTAAAAAAAAAAAGTCCCTAGATATAAGGCTGAAAGTTAAAATTTAATAAATGTCCACTAGTGTGCATCACGTGAGCCCACAAAAACCCACTGAGAACCACAGAACTCACCCGTTTCAGGTCCTTCAGTCGGTTATACTCCTCTGCTACGGCCTGATTACACAGGGGAAGAGGAGAGTTAAACAGTCACAACAAAATCAGTAAGTTAGACAAACAGGAAATAATGCATCTTCCTCTCTGGGAAAACCCTTTGGCAGAAGACCCGCTGAAGTGCTTTACAAATCACAAGTATCTCCCTCGACATTCCCTAATGTCTCTAAACACAGTATAGGCTGGAATTCAGAGTAACGATACACCAGCAACTACAGAAACACAGTACTTATGTAGTACTAGCTATTTTGTTGGGGATACAGTGGTGCAGCGGGTTTGGCCAGGTTCTGCTCTCTGGTGGGTCTGGGGTTTGAGTCCTGCTTGGGGTGCCTTGTGACGGACTGGTGTCCTGTCCTGGGTGTGTCTCCTCCTCCAGCCTTATGCCCTGTGCTACCGAGTTAGACTTCGGCTTGCTGTGACCCTACTTGGGACAAGCTGTGCATGTGCGCACATGTTTTGTTGGGCTAATGCTGGGAATGCCTCTGCTTACAAAATCAGATTAAGATCTCAGACAGAAATGGAACAGAATTTAGTTCTAAATTAATTTCCAACAAACAAGTTTCTGCAGTTTTGACTGTTTGTCAGCTACATTCTCTGGGCTTAATGCTGAGACCCTCCTTACGCTAAAGAGCCGCTTCTCTCTCACCTGGTATTTGGATGTCCCTTCCTCTAAGGTATCCAGTTCCCGGCTTAATTCATTCATCTGGTCATGAATATTGTCCATTTCTGCACATAGTTGCTTATAACTCTTCAGGTCAGAATCAAATTCCCTCTTGTACTCTTGACGCTGTGCATCTGAAGTGATTTCTGAGTAGATACTGAAGAAAAAAGTGTCATAAGCATACACAGTTTATGCTGCTGAATGTTTAATTTAGTTTATAACCTGTCAGATGATGTGCCTTTACACTCCCAGTCAGACAAACACTCTCCCCGCATGCTACAGCCTGTTTGTCACCCTTTCAGTTTAATTTGAGGCTGAGAAGGTTTGTGTACCAGATAGACATCACATTAAGTTGCAAGGACCAAGACAGGTGTTCAGAACTATAACCAAACTTTGAGACTCAAGGGCTCTCGGGGGGCCGACAAAGGAGTGTTTGTGAAAATGAGAAAAACCCAAGTAGTTTCCTGTTCATGACTGGCCTCTCCTACTGAACACTGACCCACTTCTCTGATCTCAAACCCCTGGGACAGACAGACTGCTGCAGTGCTTATTTGCTCCATTCCAGAGATGGAGATTAAAAAAAAAGATGGGTGAAATCTCCCCTCCAGCAGCAGTGTAGTGCACAGGCCTCACCTTAGCCAGTGGTCCCGGTCCAGTTCTGTGCTTGTCTCTCCACCGGTTGTATACTCTGTCTCATACTGTGACTCATCCAGTTCAGGGTTTCGCCTATACCTCTTCCCCCTGCGGGCAGCAGGCTGCCGGAACCCCCCTGCCTCCTCTGAGGGGCTGGAACTGGCTCCCCCAGTGCGGGTCGGCTGCTCAGTTGGACGACTGACGGGGTGCTCTGTGTAGCTGAGAATATTATGGGATAGTGAATGTGACTGCTTTCAAAGAGCACAGTCATAGAAAAGTACCGATTTCACAGCCTCATAGACTCTGCTCCCTATTGAATTATTTAGTCTCCTAGTTATGTATCACAACACTAATCCTTTTAGCAGCTGTGTTTCTGTATACGTCTCCAAGAATTTAAACAAATGATAACAATGAAACCATCAAAATGGAAACATGAAAGCAGTTATACCTAAAATTAGAAGGTGAATTAAATTTAAAATGTTTGATGCCTGTTATACATCCCATAGTGGATGTGAAATGTTCCACCATTTCACTGATACACTTTTCCACTACACTTTGCCATTAGCATTTTATTAAATATCTAAACATTGTACCCTTATTCTTTCCACTAAGAAAACATATTTGCAAAGGATTACTAACCATACACCCTTATGAATTCACACACATTTTCAGAACTGCTTGTCCCATACGGGGTCACAGGAAACCGGAGCCTACCCGGCAACACAGGGCGTAAGGCTGGAGGGGGAGGGGACACACCCAGGACGGGACGCCAGTCCGTCGCAAGGCACCCCAAGCGGGACTCGAACCCCAGACCCACTGGAGAGCAGGACCCGGTCCAACCCACTGCGCCCTTATGAATTCATTTTAACTTTAAACAAATTGTAAAAATAAATATGAAATCATCATGGTACTACTGTTTCTGCAGTTTTCTTTAAATGCACGGATACATTTAATGTATTATATCCATAGTTTACTTTATTTTACACTTATTACATCCCAAGGAATTCAAAAGAGTGCCACACAAAGCTAAACCATAATAAAAAGCTAAATTACCTTAATGCAGCTCATTTCCTCCCAGAACTGTTTATATGTAGATATATTAATAAACAGATTGGGGGTATTTTAGTTTTAAAACATTCTTGTATCCCTTATGAAAATCTCAATAACTTTGCCATTCTTTCGAAACTTAAATGCAATATAGAAAGGTCAAAGCCAGAACAGAAAGAAAATGTTTATGCTTTATCAGTTATTTTCATTTTCACTATCAGCTTTAGTCCTACTGAGTCAAATTTTAGTGAACTCAGTGAAAGTACATAGCATTCCTGTTCTATCTTTCATTTGAGAATAAGGATTTTATGAAGATCAGTTAATAAGAAAGGGTTATTCTCTCACAACCTTGCTTTCCTTAGAAATTTCACAATACTGAAGTCTTAGAAATTCAACACAGTGCTCATAATTTATAAAAAAAAAAAAATCATTTAATCACATGCAATGAGAATTCTGAATTTGACAACCTAACTGATTTTGCAAGTTTTGCTTTGAGAAAGTGATCACAGCTGACACAAAAGTTCTCATTTTTGGTGCATGTTGCTAAGCATTCCTGTCAGCAACATTGGTCTGGATCAGACTATTTACAATGATCAAGAAGAATGTCAACAACTCCAGATCCCGTTTAAGACCTGGATTGTGGACACAGTTCAGTTCCCTGAAAAAATATTGCCTTGTACGCCTGAACCTCGGGTTTTTCCTTCTTAACAAGACACGGTGTACATCTGCAGTTCTTTGTAATCTGAGTGTTTTAAATGACTTAATTTTCATCAAACACATGAATTTTCATAAATAAGTTTTTTGGTTGCCAAATTTAAATATATATACAGTATATATTAAAATAATTAATAAATAGTACATTTCAGAAATTTAAAGTCAGTCAAAAGTTTGCGTATATGTACTGTAAACACTTTTTTTTTTTTTTTTTTTAAGTAAGGTTTTCAGCTACCAGTTTTAATCAGGAAATGAGCTGACATTTTAAGAACTATTAGAACACATCACTCACATGTTGTCATTGTAGGTTCCAGCACTGATGCTGTCTGACTTTACTGGGTATGAGGTGATGCTGTTGACTGCATTCAGAGGAGGCGTGGCTTTCTCAGACAGCACCACTGTCGGGGCCTCCTGAACACTCTGAGGATTCTCTACATTGTTCACCTGCGAAAAAACAGGAGCCGATACACAGAGGCTGAAACCGCTTGTCCAGAGTGGGGTCATGGTGAACGGAAGCCTAACCTGGCAACACAGGGTGAAAGGCTGGAGGGGGTGGGGACACACCCTGGACGGGACACCAGTCCGTCGCAAGGCACCCCAAGCAGGACTCAAACCTCAGACCCACCAGAAAGCAGGACGCGGCCAAACCCACCACGCCCCCCATCCTGGTAATTCAGTCACATATGTTTTATCTGGACATTTGCATTGAAGATATAGTGGTACAGTGAGTAGCACTAGCATCTCATAGCTCCTGGGCTGTGGGTTAAGATGAAGGTTCACATTTGCCTGGATATAGTTGGCTTGTCCTCTGGATCCTCCAATTTCCTGCCACAGTTCAAAAATGTTTTTTGGGTGAATTTGTGACTCTAAATTACCTGTAGTGTGTCTATGTGTGACTGAATGAATGCGTGTGATTGCCTTGCGATTGACTGTCATCCCATCTGTGGCTCAGCACTCATGTAGTGATGGGGCTGATCTTTTTGTACCAGTTGTGCAGAGGTCATGCAGGGTCTCAGCGGGTCTGAGGGTCTCAGTATATTCTGCTTCATGCCCTTTCCATTTGGAATAAGCTCTGGAACCTAATCTGGTCTGTAGTGTTAAGTGCAAGGTCTTTTTAAAATCTATTGATAAGACTTGGTGAGGACTACATGAGGGTTGGAAAAGTCCTGATATGCAAAACCACAGAACTAAAAGAGGGTGTACTTTCTTTTTCACATCACTAAATTTTGTTTTAATGCAACGAATTCAACTTCTAATCAACATGGAGCACAGAGAAATACTTTAACAAGAACACAAAGTTCTGATTGGGCTGTAATATCAAAAAGGCTTAAAAGAGACAGCAGCTTTCTGATTCACTAAGCTTCTTAACTGATACCAGTGAGTAAACAAGCATGAAAACTTTGATTTCCCAACCTGAAAGTAAAAACTGCAGAACAGCAGAGTGGAAGTGGAGTATTACACTTACATGAGACTGGAAGGTGATTATCCTAAATTTGTGGTGAATCATGCGGGCAGCTTTTCGCTGAGACCCTGCATGACCTCTGCACAACTGGTACAAAAAGATCAGCCCCATCACTACATGAGTGCTGAGCCACAGACTGAGATGTCTGGAGAAACAGTGAAGCGTGAAATTGGACAGCATGGCCATCAAAGTGATTTGGATTACCCTCTTGGTTAATGTGCTCACCAGTGTACCATGATCACTGGCCTTATCAAAAGGCAAATCTTTAGTGGCGAAACAAATTGCAGCCTGAGAGGAGCTACAAATTTTAGCTCACTTTCACGTTGATTTTTTTAAATGTAGAGTTAACCTGTGTGTAACAATCAGACAAGGTACGTCACCAATGCATGTACAGCCATGTTGGTCAGTCTCAGTTTCAAATCTGTTTTTTAAAGACATAACCTCAGAGGACACTATTTGCGGGAGATATTTACTGCCAAAAACACATGTTATCACTGTCAGTACTTCAATACTTGATAACTACATATGCAAATGCCACCAAATCTAAACTCCCATAAAATCTAAATCTAAACAGATGGCAAAAAATACACTGATTTACTGGTGTAGTAACTGCACTTGCAGCGCAAGCTGGAACTCCAGTCCACAGCAGGGAATGTTCATCGGAAACAACAGATGTCCTGCAAGGAACAACAGCTACAGGGTGGAGTGTATTTTCCTGCAGCTCCAGTTCTCCTTCCTTTGAAGAATGCAAGTCATCTAGGAATTCCAACAATGGGCCCTCTGCAGGGAACTGAGGGCAGCCGAAGTAAGCAGGGAAGGAATGTCTGTGACTGGAGGACATGGGGCAGAAGAACTGCAAGTGGCAGACTCCTCACAGTTAAAAGGGTAAAAACAGACTTTTGGATTCTGAAACCCCTTCCTTCAAGTTATTTTCAACACTGAAAAAAGACCAGCTAAATGTCAAGCTACAATATTTTCCTATAAATATGATTTAAAAATTAATATTAAAATGCAAATTGTTTTACATTTACATTCCAGAAAGTAATAATTTTACTCTTGTCGACTAAGAAGATGGGTATTTAGTAAACTAACATGTCCCCTGAACAAGATGACAATGCATTTCTGCTTTTCTGATGGTTGTTAGCCACTTATTGGTTATATGATCAACATTTTAACCACTACACCACATGGTATCTTATTTATCCACATTAATTCAACCAAGTCCAGAAATTTACACCAGGACTGAAACAAACAAACCACTGAGGATACAATCATGTTTATATCAGTATATCAAACGCCCTCTTAGGAACACGAGAAGGGGAATTTCTCCTACACAGGGCATCAAAAACGAGCACAGAAGTGTGTAAAAATTTCACACTCCTTTGGGATTTCTCATCCACTTCATAAGAAGTTTGAAACTAGATTATTTGAGGATAATATACGACAAGCAAAAAAGATTAACTTAAGAGAATGCTTAAAATCCAAACATTATACTGTATAAGCAGGTGGTTTCAAGGACAGCACAGAGCCGACTGATACACAGGGTGTGTGTCTGCATATGTCATGCGGAGACAGGTCACGGTCCCAGAGGTTGCACGCATAACCTTCCTGCACATGACTGTACAATGAGTTCTGTGTAGCTTTGTCAAGCAATTCTTAGGTGACACATCACTTCACATTACTCATCACACTGACAACACACAGTATCACTGACTACAAGCTTTGTGATGTGACACAAACTAATTAAACATTTAATTTTGGCACAAAAAACAGAATTTGATTAATAAACTGGTTACTAAACACATTATCAGAATTAAGTAGGTCCTTGCTCTAAAAGGGCATAACAAAGAACAAAAATCTTTGACTGAAAAAAAAAAAACTAGTAAGACTCACCGGTATTTTTTTTTCCTGCTTTAGCTATTACAGATGACAACTTGAGATAATTTTTTTCTGTATTACAAAACTTTTATGCATGAAAAAAGATACTTCTGATATGTTATTTTTACAATTTTAACAAGTCTTTGCACTTGTTCTGCTAGTAATACTCACTGTAACTGCTTGCCCAAATGAGGGTCACTGTGGTCTAGAGCCCACCGTGTTAGCACAGAACATGAGCCTAAACAGGATACACTGTAGAAGGGTCACCAATCCATCCCCGAATACATAGTCACGGACGCATTCACTCAGTCATATGTTACAGGCGGTTTAGAGTTACCTGTTAACCTGAAATGCATGTCTTTGGACTGTGGGAGAAAACCAGATCACCCAAAGAAAACATCACACTGACTGAACCAGATTCAAACTTATGCCTGAACAGCCCATGCACTGTGAGACAGCAGTACTACCCTCTGCGCTGCCTTATCACCCCAGCTGTTAACAGCTTAAGTTAAATATATGGAGTCTCAAAAAAGTGCATACACAGGTAAGCTTTGCCATTCAGATGTCCTCTGAATTTGTAAGTCTCTAAATGTGAACAGTGAACATTTCAAACTCTTGGCTTAGTTCAACAATTGTGAAAAAAAAACAATAACCAATAAATTATATGAGGAGCATTTTTTGTAAATTAAAAGTCTTTAAACTTTGAGGGATCCTACAGACAGAGTGACCAGGTAACTATGTTAGTGTTATGCAGAAAATAAATACGAAAAAAATATTGATTTTAACAACTACACTCAATATAAAACACAACACATTAAACTCTGCTATCAACTAGTTAATGATCACACAGAGTGAAACTAGGTGTATCATAAACAAACAACTGGTATCAGCTCTGAAGCCTGTCACATGACTGGATATTTACACTCACTGGACTTGGTCAATCTGGAGGCTGTTAGTCATTTACACTTCTTTTCACCTTCTACACTTCTATGAAAAGAACACTGGCTATTTCATGCACCACATCATACACAGGCCATTCTAGATATCAGTCCACTTGATCTTCACACGACTTCTGTGGAGTCATTTGTGCCTCTTTAATGTGCCATGAATACAATTATTTCTTGTAACGATAAACTTTATTGGGGCATAAAATAGCTTTTCTAAAGAGTAGCTATGTTCATTTGCACATACAGTATATATAATTACATATAATACATAACTATTCTTAAGTATAGTAATTAGAGCAAAGAATGTATTATTAAATCGTGAACTGTGTGGCCCCTTATGTGTAAGTTAGACAACATGTTTAGATGTTTAATATGAGTTTTTTGGTTGCTTTGCCCAGATTAAGAATGACAGAGAAAAGTAATCTTAGCTGCAAATCATGCTTCCAGACAACATACACTGTCTGCTTCCTCATCTTTGACATGTTCTATCGTAAAAAGATGAAATAAGGACAAACCAACTGGACTTAGTCCTGCACCATAAAAAAAAGCAAAGGCTTCCCGTTGAGAGAGATTGCTATTGTTTGCTCTACATCCCGTTTTAGAAAGAGAAAAATATACAGAAGAACAATTGGTTATTTATGTACAGAATTCAAATGTTTTTTGTCCTTAAAATGTTAGAATGGTTATTCTTTAGGGGTGGGATGGTGCAAAATTCAAATTAATATTTGTACAGGTGCATTTGGCTCTTTCATGTGCTCCCTGTTTAGATAGCATTCAGCTGAAGGGGAGAACCATTTCACACCAGTAAAGACTGTTTGCTGCTGTCAGATCTCATGTTCAAATAAGACTGAAAAAACGTGTTTTAAATCTGAGGTTATATGTATAAATGGAAGCAATTCACTTTAATAGTAGATTATCCAAATTCTTTAAAAGATGTATAATTTGTAGTTATACCTGCTTTTAACTGTTTTTGAAGAAATGGTCAATAAACCATTTCACAAACCACCAAGGAATAAGCAACGGTTCCTACTGTACAAAGAAATAATTTTACAGAGTAATCATTTGTGTTATGAGAAGTTTTTTTTTTTTTTTTTAAACTTAATCAGACTAATAATCCTACACACACAGTCAGTACTGCTTGCCCCCTACAGGGGTCATGAGGAACCAGAGCCTAACCCAGCAACACAGGGCATAAGGCTGGAGGGGACACACATCCATCACAAGACACCCAAAGCGGGATTCAAACCCCAGACCCACGGGAGAGCAGGACCCAGTCCAACCCACTGTGCCACTGTGCCACCATGCCCCCCCTCTAATATTCCTAGGACTGGGCAATATGGCCAAAAACATTTAGCATAAAGATATTTTTGATGATAGTCAAAAAATTCCATAAATCCACCAAAAATTAATCCTGCTAACTCCTGATTTTTAATTTTCTGCAGCATACCATAACCTATAACCAATACGTAATCTGTAATTTGATTCAAAAGTACTAGACTGAGCTGTTTCTGTTTGTGTAAGTAAAAATCATATAAAAAATATTTACACAAAAGCTACTGTCTCAAAGTGCTCAGGGAATCCTTTTCCTAAGATGTATGCTTTCAAGTTTGACATAAAACACAAATATGATTTTTTTGCAATTGACAAAATAAAAAATAAAAGATTATGTAACATTCTTAACTTTAGAACTTCTTCCTAGCAGTGAACTAAAAATTTTTAAGCGAATGAGAATCCCAGTCTTTCAATATCAGAGAGATCACTGATAGAGTATTTTAGATACATAAGTATGTGTCTTTAACTCCTGATGTTAATGGATTTAATATTTTTAATATTATTTTGAATTATGGTTTGAACCCCTACAGATATGCTGAAACTAGAAATGTACAATTGCTGTTGCAGTAATTGAACATGGAGTTCTGAGCCAGACATCCTTGATGTTTATCAACGTATTTATACAACAGTTATACAACATATTTACACATGCTGTTGATCTGTGTGACAAGTTAGCACCACAAAATGTATTTGATCATTCGTGTTAGCTTTTATTTTACATACCATGCTGATTTCGTGATTTGTGAACATTTCAGTGATGAATTTTTACACTTTTGAGAGCCCACTGAATTCATACCTTTAAATCTGTTTTACCATCAGTATTTCTGCATATAGGAACATTTCCATTCACATAAGAGGCAAACTTTAGCATTTTTTTCCAGGCAGCACACTATTCTGAATTTGCACCAAGAAGTCTACTGTTTACAGGTCTCTGGGACTGAGCATTGTGGGAATGAAAATCATATTAATTTGTTTGTTCCCTCAGGCCAGCCTCTTGTGCTGTTCATTGCAATTAATAACTGTTCAAAATTAAAAACTCATCTAATAGTTCACTAGGCTTGTCACCTTCTCACCTCTGTTTTTTTTAACCAGCTAACTAGTGAACTTGATTTTTTGCTGTTATTATGTTTAAGGTAATAAAAATATTAAATATTTTTCATCATAAAACATTTTTCCTAATATTTCTTCCTTTCTCTTCAACATGCATACACAACACATATAAATACACACGATACCTAAATTCATAGATAGGTATATGTATGTATGTATGTATATGTATGCATGTACAGTAGTGCATTTTATATTTTTTTATTGTTTAATAACAGTTGTAGGCTATTTTGATATAAATGTATTCTCTGGTGAGGAATAACAGCTCTTATCGTACTTGAGTTTTTCAATAATTTTTGCTTGTACTTATGTCCAGCTTGGAACGAGCTAGAATTTTCACCATAAGGTATTTCATTTTCACCTAATGACTGGATTTCCAGGAACAAGTTACATTAGTAAACAGCGGAATGGGTGCATTTGAGCAGGGTTTCTTACTCTGTTACATTTGATGTGAGATTTACGCTTTCAAAGTGCAGCACACTGTAAAATTATGAAAATCCCAATTTGGTATAAATGACTATTTGAAAAGAATATGCATGATTTTATACCAAAGAATATTACTTTTCAGCAATTATTGGCTTTGACAGAGGAAATATTTGTGCTTCCTGCAACATTGCCCAGTTTCCACTTACCCAATCCTCCACATCTCGGCCTTCAGGAGCTGCAGTAAGTGGTTCGTCCCAGTAGATGTTGGGTTTTCCATACCGCCAGATCTTGCTGCGTGTTTTGTGGGCAAAATAAGCTGCAATCACCAGTGCAGTGACAACCAGGAAGCCACACACCATAGCTACAGCCTAAAACATGGTTAAGGTACACTTGTTAGGTCCACTGTAAACACATTCCAATGCAACAGTATAATTTAAACAATCAGTATCTGTATACTATTTACAGAATAATTAAGACATTAATCAAAGGCCTTACTATATTTTTAACAATACTACGCCATCAGTCAGTGAAACCCAACCAACCCTCAGTAAGTGTAAATGGTTACTATACCTCCTGCGGGTCCACATAGCAGTAGTGGTAAAGGTACTGGTTATACATGGGGAAAGCTCCTGCTCCCATTCCTCCTCCATATCCACTGCCATACATATTATGGCACATCATCAACATGGGATTGTAAAACATACTCTGAGAGCTCTGGGCCATTGGGTTTACACCAATAATGTACACAATGTTAATAATACCCTGCAGGAAGGCCATAATTGCACTGACTATAAGCACAGCCAGGTAGAACTTGCGGCTTCGCATGCTCCCTGTCTTGGAGAAGCTGGCCACAAAGAAGCCCAAGGAGGCAAGGAAGTTGATGGCTGCCATGGCAATCATACTTGTTTTTGCAGAGTAAGGTGTGGGATAGGAGTTGTAATAGCTCCCTCCATAATAGCCAGAGCCGTAACTGCCGAGCATTCCAGTACCGGTGCCAAGGCCATATCCTCCCAAGCCCATTCCATAGCCGTAACCATATTGCATATCCCATACCAACGTGGAAGCCACACAGGCAAAGATCCCAATGCATAAAACCACAATGATGCCTTCCATAATTCTCACAATGCCAGGTGGAGAAGACCACTTATAGAAGTGTTGAGGCTTCTCCTCAATGTAAAAGGAGCCAGGTGCAGGGGGGTAAGGGTCAAACTCGCTTCGTGGGTCATGAAAACTCCCAGGAGGCCCAAAACCATTGGACGGAGGACTGTACGGTGGGCTGTACATGGGGGGACTGTCATATCTCTGCTTTTCAAACATGGTTCACGGAGACCTGGAGAAAAAAGCAAGGAATGTTACATGTTTCCAAATGAAGCAATCCTTTTCAGAAGATTAAGGCCCAATTTGTTTTAGAGGCAGTATTACACGGTAACAACTTTCATATCTGTGATGAATTTCAGACACAGTGGTTCCTCAGAACCCTCTGGTGTAAGGTGTGAAAAATATCACGACTGCTAATTGTTTATATTTTACTGTGATAACTCCAGAAAGACTTAGACTGATTTGCAGTGTAATAATTTTATAAAACAAATTGCCTTCACTCAGTTTTAAACAAATGATATATATTATTATGAAGCAACACCAGAGAAAAATTGCACGATCAGATTTCTGTCTTTTAATGATTCAAGCTATTTAACACTTTGCACATAGGAGACTTAAGAACCTGTTCTCATCAACAATCACAGCAGCCATGACAAATGTCTACAAATGACTTCCAAAAGCTTCAGAGGAGATCAAGGTTTTCAAAGGAATTTTGGTGTAGTTTTTCCTGAACTGACTGTGGTCCATTTACATAACTCTTTCTTAAAATAATATTGTACTAAAAAATTGCAACTATAAATAGATCTCTAGAAATATATCATGTATAATGTTATTTAATATGCTTTTTTCAGGGTCACGATTTCTCTAAATTACAATTTGAATACTGTGAAGCAAAGTGAAGGACAGCATGGAGATGTCAGTACCAGGAATCAACTAACACCACACAGCTGCTGTTCATGGGTTAGTCAGACTATGGGAGTTACCCTTGTTTTGTCCAAACATACAATTGTTTAAATACTAAAGTCCATTGTGTGCCATAGAAACAAATTTTGTCTTAAAAAAGTGATATAGCAAACAAAGCCAATACAGGAATTTTACTAAAAATGGCTATAGTTTTCAATAATGCATTTTTCTTTACAAATTGGAAGAAAAAAACATAAATCTATCAACAAAGTTATGCAACTATGACAACACCATCTTATTTCCAGTGTTGGGTGTTTTCAACAAAAATGTAATATGTGTTGTTATGCTGAAAAAGGAATACAAGACATTTTGTCACTATTTTAGTGAAAAGAGGTTACTGTCCTGATAAATGAAAGACAAATGAAAGGTCAAATTCTTGCAGAAACACTCATTGGCTTTTCGGAATAAACAATAAATGAAAATAATCCTAGACAGGAAACACTTAAAAAAAACTTCTATTAAAAAAATGAAAAAATAAAATGATTGCCATAACAAACTGAGATGGGTGGCACAGTGTAACAGCAGGTAGTGCAGGTGCCTCACAATGCCTGGATTGTGCAATTGTATATTGATAGTTAAACTGAAATTTGTAACTATGACTCAGGATATTTCAGTTACTTTTCCATTTATAAATAGAATGAAGAGATAAAAGAATAGAATATAGAACGTTGTTTCTGTCCAAGCCACCTGTAGGCTTTGGGATGCCATTTGTAAAGACGGGCAAATTAAATAAATTTTAAAATATGATTTTACATCTTAAGCCAATTCTTTTCACATTTAAAGATATGTAGTATTTTTCAACAGCTTTACATTGCAGTACAGTAGATTAAAAAGCAAAAAAAGTTAAAAACGTAGAAAATTCAGATTTTCTTTTCACTTATTGACTTTGCAACACATTTATTATCAAAGGCCTATATGATAGATGCTCTTTTTCCTAGCAAACCATGGGCTGAGAAGGTTAAGGCACAAAAAACAGAGTAAAACCTGGCAAAGACAAGTGTATTTTCATGAAGCCATTCACATCAGCCCATCATTACCTTCCAAAAACTGTCCTTACCTAGGCTTCAATAAAACCCAATAAACCTCCCCGACTCTGACAAATGCCCCTCTTTCAAACACACACACTTCTTGCCTTTGTTTTCAAATCACGAAGCAAAAGTCAAGGCTGCAAGTAAAGAGACCTGAGTTGCCATGGTAGCCTGAAAAAAGCAAAAAAGCCAACAAGAGCTCCTCTGTGTGCTCACTATGGAGAGGGGTGGAGCTGCTCACTGTTGGACTGAGGGATCAGGTGTCTGCGAGAGACCCACTGTTGTTTATCAACATCTACTTTGCAGGCGACCTACACCACAGCACTTGGGGAATACACCCGGAACTGCCCTTCCTTCTTTGTGGAAACAAGGCCGGCTTCCATTTCATAGGTCTCTTTTAATTCGGCCACATTGTAACAAACAAAACAAACCGTCCACTAACAATCACCAGTGCCAAACAGCTCACCTGATCACCACGCTGGTCATCAGTAGCTTATGCTGTCAGTTGCCCCATGGGCCCCATTAGTAATTTGTGTGCCTTTTCTATGAGGCTGCTCTAAGTGCTCTAACTGGACATGCCCTCGGAACACTGAAGGACAAAGTGAACTCCTCCGTATCCCCAGTATGAGCCAAGATTGGGAAGATCACACAGCTCCTCACTGACTGATACAGTCCGAATAGTTTAAGCCGGTGGTGGAAAATACTCTGGTCTCCCTTTCAGAGTCTGAGTAAATGATTGAAGTGTGCAGGACAGTGTATCCTGTCTCACACACACACACACACACACACACACACACACACACACACACACAGCAGGCCCCAGCTCGCACTTCAGACAGTCCCATGAAGCAAGCTGTAGATTCGGACCTTCATATTCATAAAACAATAGTGCGTTCAATCATTAACCTTTCGACAAGAATTCAGCATTGTCGCGTGACTAAAAATACTGGTAAGAGTAACTGTTTCTGACGTTACAATAGATAAACCTCCAGCCCTCGCGCTGTGTATGCAGAGTGTAAAAAATTAAAAAAACGAACCCCTCTGACTAGTTGTTGTTGTTAATAATAACAATAATAATAATAATAATAATAATGCATAGACTCTACTCTACTAGTGTTGCCTTGGCAAACGACACACAGTGTGAGTGACAGAAAAGCACACGAGAAAACACGCACGAAAATCCTAGGGAGACACACTCTAGTCTTCTTAGTAAGTCTTAGGCGTTAAAAGAAATACACGACCACAACAGTGACATTCTTGTGTTTGTGTGTGAAGGAAGAAACTTCTCAGACCCTCGGAGATATAAGCTCAGTCAGTGCCTCTCTTCACCAATTTTATATTTTATAACTCCCGGCGCGGCGGCGTCTCTGGCTTACCTGCTGAGGGAAACAAGCAGGGCTCTGCCCGTTACCCTTTTCTCTGTCACTGCACCACAAACGGTCCGACAGAGCGCGGGAAGAATGAGTCTTTTCCAGATATTCAGTGAGATTCTCTGCGTTCACCCTCTTTTCTCTGCTGCCCAGCGATCGCTCTTCCAGCGGCTGAACTGGCGGGCTCTTCTCAGCGCACTTTGTCGCGGCACCTCGCGCTCCCCCGCCTCGCGCCGCCCCATGGGTGTGTGCTTCGAGGCCGCTCTCAGCGGGTCGCTTGCTCCGTGTTGCCACTGCGAACACGAACTGAGGGGTGAAAGGCTTTTGTACCTTTTCTACCTGGCTCAAGAAGCAGTTCGCGCCCTACCCCCTTACTAACTGAGCAGCTCCTACCGCTCGTAATGCCCCAGTACATCATGTTATTTTATTGAAATTTCCTCCCCTTCAAGGTTTCTGAAAAACCCTTCGTGAACTCGAAGAATTACCATTAGTTTCAAATGGTAAACGTTTCTGCTTCGTAAGCGCCCAAACTGGCACCCATTCATTGGCATTTATGCTAAAATACCATCAAATCCCATAATTGATACCACTAAATGGGGGTTGGCGGACGGTGTGTGTGTGTGGGTGGGGGGGCTCAGCGTTTTTCTGTGTCCCACCGCACACCTTGCAACACCTCACTTCACTTATCATTTCCTCACCTTTTCCTTTCCCTTCTAAACGAGCCTCCCTGTCGTTCTTGGGAAAATTTTCTACTTATTTATGTGTGTGATTACTTATGTATGTATGTACATATGTGTTACATGTGTGTATGTATGTTATACATTGTATGCTGCTGCAACCACAGTGATTTTTCCTCTGGTATTAATGATCATCCCAATGCACATGGTTGCTTCAATAATTGACATAACAAAACGAGGTAGTTTCCCTTCATTAATTAGTATGTTATACTTAAATTATGGTTGTTACCTTTGCTTGTTCAGTTTGGTACACATAACAAACGCAGCATACATGATACTGTAACAACAGGCATTGATAAGGAGAAAAGAAACACCACAGTGTTTGCCTTAAAGAACAAAGCAGTTTCATTTCGTTAATTACTGTATCATACTGTACAGTATGTCTTTTGGGGATGTTGCATATCCCACATGTACAAAAGTATGTGTTTCCTCTAGTTTCCTCTCACAGTCCAAAGCAATGTGTTTCAGGAGAGTTAGTGACTCTAAATGTAAGAGTGTATTTCTGTGTGTGCTACATTGCTCTGCAGCTTGCACATAAAATCAAAAACATGTCTAACCCTGTCATCGCATAAATATTATAGGACATGCTACAATAAACTGGCACTTAAGAAAAATTTAATAAAATGTGTGACAAGCATGTATTTTAGCCTCAATGAGGTAAGCATAGACACAACGCAGACCTCTGTAATAAACTGTTTATTGGAATACTTGGTAACAAAAAATTACATGGAAATGTTGCCCCTTTAGTTCCAGTAACCCGTATATGCTAGGACCCTCGCACTAAGCTTTTTCCAGCAACCAACAGACACTTAAGATCCTTCACTGACCCCCTCTGCAGTTGAACAACTATTTACAGTCGATAGCCCATTCCTGCTCCTAGGCGGCACCTTTCAGTAGCTACAATACTAAACATGTTAGAAGAAATGTATTGCAATTACCTGAAAATGTAAGGAAGAAATCATAAAAACACTAATATAGACTGAATAAATGCACATATAAATGCCCCTCCTTCATATCCACGTAGGTTTCCTCCCACAGTCCATAGACATGAGCTTCACGTTCTTTGGTGACTCTGAATGTCACTTTGTGTCTGTTAATAGTTCTGTTGTATAAATGACTGTTTGAAGTTTACTGTAGTGTATTTAGCATTGTTACCTTAGATAAAGGTGGCAGCCACTACATAAATACATAAAAGTACATGAAAATCACTATATGCAGCTTTGGAGAAAAATGTCTGCGCGCGCGTGCACGCACGCGCGCACACACACACACACACACACACACACACACACACACACACACACACACACTTTCAGAACCACTTGTCCTATGCAGGGTCGCAGGGAACCGGAGCCTAGCCCGGCAACACAGGGTGTAGGGCTGTAGGGGGAGGGGACACACCCAGGACGGGACGCCAGTCCATCACAAGGCACCCCAAGTGGGACTCAAACCCCAGACCCACCGGAGAGCAGGACTGCGGTCCAACCCACCACGCCACTGCACCCCCCCATCTACTAAATGAATAATTGCAAAATGTCTTGTGCTGTGCTCCGATGTTCAGAAGTGTGTGAAATCCTGAGTTGGCCCTAATAAAATACGAAGAAATAAGGGTATTAAATTAAACACATACATGTCCAATCCAAACACATTTTTTCTGCATTTGTTAATTCATCTGACACCCCCCTCCCAATCAGCTTACCATTAGTTACCCCTTTATATAGGGGGTTTTTTTTTTTTTTTTTTAACTGGAATAATTCAGGGTAAATTCCTTGCTCAGGAGAACTACAGCCAGAAGTGGGGATTGAACCTACAACCTTTAGATCCAAAGGCAGTAGCCCTAACCACTATATGAATACTACAGGGGGTTACGTCATATTCACCAGACACCTTTCTCCAACACAACTTGCAATTGTTCACCCATTTATACAACTCGGTAATTCCATTGGAGCAATTTAGAATAAGTACCTTGCTCAAAGGCTCTAGAGCTCGAAGTTAGGCTCAAATCTGCAACCTTTGGATCCAAAGGCAGCAGCGCTAACTACTATGCTACCAGCTGCCCACTTTCTGAAGGTCAAAGCTTTTTTCTGTGTTTCTATACTCTACTTCATTCAACTAACTTTGTTTCTATATTTAGTAACACAATCCAGAAAACAGGCAAGGTGATGGTCAGAACTGCCACCTTGTCCTTGAAGGACCTTGGTTCAAATCCCACCTCCTGCGGTAGTACTCTTGAAAAAGGTAGTTATCCTAAATTGTTCCAGTCAGAAGTATCCAGCTGTATAAATAGGTAAGTAACTGAAAACTGCTTTTTCATTACTTAAAAATAATAAGAACATTTCATTGCTTCTTTGGTTAGAAAATCATAAACCTGTCCATTTACATGTTGTTAATGCTATATGATGAAAGTGCCATCTAGTCGAGTTTAACTCATAGCAACCACTCACGTGGTTTCCAAGGCAAGAGAGGAATTGAAGCGATTCCCAGTGCCTGGGGCCACAAATATGAAGAGAAACGTACAGACTGAGGACCCAAACCCCACACCCACCTCTGGAGTTGTGAGGCACTAATTTTTCCTGCTATATCACCCCACCCCCAATTAATGCTACATAACTGGATTTAAAATAAGTACCATGTTTATGTCAACATATAATCTTCATATTTTTTCTGTGCTGTGTTGTACACAACACAATAAGCCTGTCATTATATGAGAACATGTTTTCAGGATGACCTCAGGTGTGTTCAGGTGTGTCTACAAGTATAAAGTATGCAGCTTTACAGTTGCACCACTATATTTGTTGTGTTGTGAAATACACAAAACTGCACGTATGATGCTCCCAGGATGCAAAGTTGTACTTTCCCAGACATAATCTGAGTTCTTTAATTTTGCTGAAGCATAATCATCTATTTAATTAAAAGTGATGACTTTTGTAACATTTGACAGCTGGGTGTGGCCTGGTCTAATACTTGTCTCCTGAAATTTTGTTTTTACAAACTCCAAATCAGGAGTTAGAACTGCCACCTTGTATGAGGGATTGCTTGGTATGCTTTCCATATAAACTCCGAGTCCACAAGAAGACTTACAGGATTGCTGAGCATCCCAAGATCAGGTGGACTCCAAGTGGTTGAACAGAACAGAAGTAAAGTGCTTTGAGAATAGAGAAGAGGTTACTGTGTGCTTGTATCTATGGAAAGTTGAGCAGATTATTGCAAAGGTGGATGGGATGACAGTGTAGTGTGTACAGAGAGACTGTTAAAAATTGTACAGGAATTGTCGTAATATGTACATCGTAAATTGCTTTATCATGCAAACTGGGATACTTTAATTCAATTCCATTAATTCTAATGGAGCACTCTTGTCAGCAGAGCGATGCAGAGCACTGAGCAGTAGAAATAGGTTGGGCAGTTATAGAAACAAAAATGTTGTAGTGCTGAGTTGGACAAGTATGCCAGGCTGGTAGCTGAGGAGAGGAGAACAAGAAACTCCCAATCAGGACAAAGGGAAATACACACACACACACACACACACTTTCTGAACCGCTTGTCCCATACGGGGTCGCGGGGAACCGGAGCCTACCCGGCAACACAGGGCGTAAGGCCGGAGGGGGAGGGGACACACCCAGGACGGGACGCCAGTCCATCGCAAGGCACCCCAAGCGGGACTCGAACCCCAGACCCACTGGAGAGCAGGACCCAGTCCAACCCACTGTGCCACAGCGCCCCCCAAAGGGAAATATGACATATGAAATATGTCAAGAACAGAAGGTGATGTGAGGCAGCTTTGGTGCTTGGCAAGAGCTGTAGAGAATGTAGTGGCTCTGATGTGTGATGCAACATGGGACCATGTACAGGCATTTGGAGAGAGGAGGCTGACGGAGAGACTTGAAGCGACATGGATCATGTGGCAGCGTTAGCAGAAGGCACACAGTAGAACTGACATGACTGAACGACCATATCAGTGGCAAGGTGCAAATCTAGTAACTGGGTTGATAACCAAGAATGTGAACCAAATATGGATATATCAGCAAGAAATGAAAGAGTGGACCTAAAACCAAGGTGCAGTCAATAAACTACAATATGAAATAAATTGCTGGATCAAAAATAAATAGCATTAAAAGGCTAGGCATTAAATGACTCCTAGTCCCTAAGATAAACATGTTTTTATAGTGAGTAGTGAGTAGGCTGAATAGAATAAAGGCATGAAACGAACAACAGCATTGATAAACAAGAAACTAGTGGGTGAGTGGAATGGCAGCAAAGATAAAGAACTTGAGTGTGAACCAGACAGCTGCATCAGCAAACTGGGGCAGGAACCAAAGCCATATGATAGGATGTCATGAGCCATCCAGTGTAGAAAAAGAATGTGGGCAGTGGGGTATGGGGGTGGACAATGTGAGGGCAGGAGATGAACAACAGTGAGAAGTCAATGACAGAAGCATTGATAAGCAAGTGTATAAAACCCATGGCAGTACCAATATTGGTGATGAGTGGACCAGAACCGTGGTGGCAAGTTTTGTTACAGACTGATGGCCATGCAAACGAACCAAGCTGATAAATGACAAGTGATAGCCACGTATATAAGTTGCTTGCATGTGATAAATTGTGTGGAATGAAAAGCAGTATTATGGACTGTTCACTTTATCAGCAGGGAGCTGGATTACTCAGGGAACAAATATCTGTGCTATTTACCTAAATACTCTTTAGTAAGGAACGAACACTTGAACAAACAGCCAGTCTTTAGAATAAGCAGGGACTTGAATTGACCAATGGACCAAAAGGGAAGAAAGTCTGTGTTTACCAGGTGCCTGAATTGTGAAGAAACTGGAAATCATTATCCAGACATGAGTTATAGAACATATCTGAAATGAGCTCTGGGAATGAATTCTTGCAAATTAATTTGGACATTGGGTTTGAACCTTAGTCAAAAATTACAGACTCTACAAAATGAGGTAACTACTACTAGATGTTGGTTTTATGCACATGGTAGTGTAAAAGCCCCCCAAAACAAGGTGTCCTGCAGATGAGGACTGAGCAAACCAGGGAGCATACAGCAGTGAATAAAACAGTCACAATGTAAAATGAGCAATGGTGTAGTGCAAGCTGATGGTAACACAGTGCAGCAGAGAACTCAGGGCAGAAGAGGAAGAGTACTCTGGCTAATGAGCTAGCAGGCAAGTCTGTGGCCAGTGGACAGAAAAGGAAAAAAGTGGGGAAACTGGTGATGGCCCAGAATGAGGGGAGGGTCACACAGGATGCATTGCGGGGAAAGACAAACTGGATGCAGCCTGCAATAGAGATATGCTGAACAACAAGAGGTGTCAGTCAAAGGAGCTGCTGAAGCCAGGCATGGTCTGGATGGAGTGGGGGGCAGGAAAGGGGGGGTTGGCAAGGATCAGAACATGAGTGGGGCAACTCAATGACAAAGATGCACATAGCAGCACCTGCAAATGGAGTTGTCCCAGAGAGGGGTGGGGTAGTGGAGAAAGTACATGTGACCTAAATGAAACCAGAAAGAACTGGCCATGGAACCGTGAGCCAAGTACATACCTAATGTGAAATGAAGTGCAAAATGAAACAGCACACGCTGCATGTACAAGTGCAATAAAAACAAAGTTAGGAGCTAGTCATAAAAGAAGGTAGGTAAGACACCACTGATGATGAAAACTAGGAAGAAAGTAACAGCATTCAACATGTGATGGTTTGTGGAGAACAGCATTTGGGGACACAGAGGTTAGTGGGCATTTATATCTGTTATGCATGGTTGACAGCTCTGTGTGTTTAATATTCCTCTCCCATGATTTTGTTCTTACAGACTCAGAATCATTGGACAATGAATTGAACATTGTAGGAGGAGGAGAAAACAACAAACATATTTTGTCAGTGTAGAAAACCCATATAAAACTGTATTATAAGATAATATGTATGAGTACAGTAGTCATTCTTGGTACTACACAAGTTTTCATAACACAAATTGACTCATGTGTGATTAGTAAATAAAGAAAAGATGTCAGTATAATGTGAAACTTGCCTTGGGTTACATGCGATTTCATCCTGAACGTGTTTACATTTTGCATCACTGAGTAAATAAACTGAACATCAGTAGCACAGATGAATGTAGGGGGGCCATAAAGGAATACACAGAATACTCAGATCTCCCACATTCTTTGGAAGTGCTGATTGCAAGGTTCTCCTCAGTTTTCCTATTATTTTCAGAAAATCAGTTTTATTAGCACAAAGTGAAAAGTAACAAGAAAACCATGCTGGTGATAAAATTTCAGGTATAGTGAGCATAAAAGAAAAGCTGTAAGACTTGAGAAAAGATTCATAAAAAGTTGAAAAGCTTTTTGAAGAAAGTAAAAGATAATGTGATATTTTTGGCACAACTGGCAAAAAGGACCCAACATTATGTTCAAGCAATCTTCACTTTTTTCAAGGTGTTAGGCTCACATCACTCCCCAGGCACCAGCATCTGGCGCTAATCAACAGGGACAAATATAAAGGGTGCCACACCACCAGAGACAACCATCCCCACCTGTGCTCTTGAACTTTTCCTTGACCTTGCCTGTTCCTCGCCCTGTGTCTCCCCACCTTGCTCCCTCGCCCACCTCCTGCTCCTTGTACTCAGTCTCCCATGGCATTGACCTCTGCCTCGCTCCCTCAACTGAAACCTTGGATCATCTGTGAAAATACGTTCTCGCCTTGCTTCGGACCCATGCCCATTCCCAACCACGAGTATCGCCTTGCCTGTTACTGTTTGAGCCCCTGGCTTCTGCACCTGGGTCCCACCTTCAGCTTCCATCATAAGAAGCTCTGGACAGCAATTTCCATTCAGGAAACCCGGCTAAACACCCACAAGCAGACTTTGTTCCAGATGACCGAATCCCTGCGGGAGCTACAGCAGGAAAGAACCCCAGAATCATCGAGCACAGCTGCGACCACTGTGTTGCCCCGGGTATTATCACCAGTTACTGTTGCATGGGTTTCTGCGATGGACCCGCGTTTAGTTACTCCCATGAGATACTATGGCTCTCTGGAGACATGCCTGGGATTTCTCCTCCTGTGCGAACTGCTGTTCTCCAACCTTCCCCATGTGTATTGCATTGACGAAAGCTGGGTGACCTACATGGTGTTGTTGCTGACATGACCTGCTTTGGACTGAGTGAACACAATTTGGAAGATGCGTGCCTCCACCATGACCTGTGACTCTGTTCAAGAAGCAGTTCAAATTCGTGTTTCACCTCCTGTCACTCTTCTACCTCATCACTGCAAAATGACTTCTGCCAAGAGAAATTGAGATAGGGAACTGGGAGTTACTGGTGATTAAATTAGTGCTAGAAGAATGGAGACATTAGCTAGAGGGGGCTGCTTACCCCTTGTTAGTATAAACTGACCACCACAACCTGGAGTACTTGCAGAAAGCCTGCTGTCTGAATCCCCAACAGACGTGGTGGGCTTTATTCAACCGTTTCAGGTTCATGGTCTCGTATAAATGGGTGGCACAGCAAGTAGCGTTGCTGTCTCACAGCACCTGGGTGGTGTGAGAGGAGATGGATTGGATCCCTGCTCAGTCTGTGTGGAGTTTACATGTTCTTCTCGTGTCTGCGTGGGTTTCCTCCCACAGTCCAAAGACACGCTGTTCAGGTTCACCCATAGTGTGTGAGTGACAGAGACATTGTGTTCCACTGATGTATGGATGAGTGACCAATTGTAAGTAGCGTATCTTGCATTGTAAGTCACCTTGGTGAATAAGGTGTGTGAGCTGATAACACTACGTAGAGTTCATTGAAAGTTGCTTTGGAGAAAAGTGTCTGCTAAATAAATAAATGTAAATGTATAAAGCTGGGTCCAAGAACACCAAAACTGACACCCTGTCCAGGGTGCATGACAAAGACCCAGAGCGGGCTGAACCGGATCCTATCCTGCCTTCTCCTGTTTTGTTGCCCTAGTCCAGTGGCAGTTCCTCCTGGACATCAGAGAAGCCCAGGAGGAGAAACCTGGACCAGCAGGAAAACCGGAGGGAAAAGACTACGTCCCAGTAAGGTTAAGACGTTCCTTGCTGCACTGGGCGCACGACTCCCTGGCTGCAGGGCACCCAGGCTGCCCCAAGACCCTGGTGGCCTTCCCTCAGTGAGGACATCCAGGAATTCATGAATGCATGTAAGGTTTGTGCCCAGTCGAAGACCCCAAGGCAGAAACCCATCGGGCTGTTAGAACCCCTTCCGGTGCCCTCCAGGCCTTGGTCCCACATGGTCCTGGACTTTGTTACAAGCCTTCCACTGGGTGGCACAACTCGAACAACAACACAGTCATCCTGGTGGTCCTCGATCCCTTCTCCAAGGCATGCTGTCTGATTCCCGTAGCCTAACTCCCCTCTGCCTTGGAGACTGCAGAATTCGTCTTCCAACATGTCTTTCTGTGTCACTGCGTGAGAAGAGTGCTCTATAAAGATAAATTGAATTGAACTGGGGGCCCCTGTTGACCTTGTGGGTCTGGAGGGCTTTCTGGCAGAAGCTTGGGGTGTCTATTAGCCTCACCTCGAGGTACCACCCATAGGCCAACGGCCAGGTAGAGCATCTAAACCAGGACCTGGGCTGTTTTTTACGGAGTTACTGAAGTCAAGATCAGAAGACATGGTTGCAATTCCTGCCATGGGCAGAATATGCCCACAACGCTCTCATCCATTCTTCCACAGGCCTGTCCTCTTTCCAGTGTCTCCTAGGGTATCAACCCCCTCTGTTTCCCTGGCACCCCAGCCCCGAAGAACTACTGGCTGTGGATGCCTGGTACTGATGGAGTGGGGAGGTCTGGAGAGCGGTCCAGGAACATCTCCTCTAGAATGGCCAACAGAGTAAGTGGCAGGTGGTCAAAAAATGCCGCACCTTGTTCTTCCAGCAGGGACAGAGGGTCTGGTTATTCACCTGGGACATTGGCATATGATCCTTCAAGATTGTCCAGCCAGTGACTCTAGTCACGTACCCCTGCAGTTGTTTCCACATTTTCATATTTGTCCCACCTTTCATGTGTCCCTGTTGAAGCCCTGTAAAACCTCACTCCTCCAGGGCCCCCCGGAACCAGCCCCCTGGCGGTTGATAGGTCCCTGGCGTACATGGTTTGTTCCTTCGACTCCAGGCACGATGAGGGGTCTACTACAATCTTGTCAACTGGGAGGGGTACGGGCCTGAAGAACATAACTGGGTCCTGGGCAGGGACATCCTATACCTTTCTTTGACTGCTGATTTTCATAGGTACCACCTGGACTAGCTGGTGCCTTGGCCCAGTGGATGCAGTGATAGAGAAGGCAGTACTGTTACACCCATGATCACTCCCCGAGCACCAGCACCAAGCGCAAATCAGCAGGAACGAGTATAAAGGGTGCCGCACCACCACAGTCAAACTGTGGAATCTCCTAGAGACAGTAGTCTCCACCTGTGCTCTTGAGCTACTCCTTGACCTCATTTGTTCCTTACCCTGTGTCTCCCCATCCTGCTCCCTTGCCCACCTCCTGTTCCCTGTACCCAGTCTCCCATGGTATTGACCTCATCCCACAGTGTAACCAGATTTGCGCCTCGCGTTGGACCCATGCCTGCCCCTGAATATGAGTACTGCCTTGCCCGCCACTGTTCGAGATCTTTGCTTCCACACCTGGGTCCTACTTCCAGCCTCCATTGTAACACAAGGTAAATTCCTACATAAGTATAGTATTTCTTTATTTACTATGGGTTTACTATGTTTTTAAATTATGTTGACACATATCAGGATTGTTATTAAAATGAGTAGTGCTTTGGTTACAAATTTGTTTAGGTCCTGAGCGAACTGTCCCAACCCTATTTTTCCCATGAACCCTGTTATTTTTAATGTACAATTTTTGATAAGGTTTTACAGGGACGCATCTATCATGTTATAGGAGGAATGACTACAGTATGTTTTCAAAAACACTATTCATGTAACCTGAGGGGGCGTGGTGGCGTTAGTGGGTTGGACCGGGTCCTGCTCTCTAGTGGGTCTGGGGTTCGAGTCCTGCTTAGGGTGCCTTGCGATGGACTGGCGTCCCGTCCTGGGTGTGTCCCCTCCCCTTCCAGCCTTACGCCCTGAGTTGCCAGGTTAGGCTCCAGTTCCCTGAGACCCTCTAGGGGACAAACGGTTCAGAAAGTGTGTGTGTGTGTATTCATGTAACCTTTCATCCAGGTTGTACCCCCCTTGTATGCAATGCTTCTGGGATTGGCTCTGGATCACCATGACCCTGCTTAGGAAAAGCAGTTATTGAAATTGGATGGCTGGATTATTTACAATGAAAGAAAATACTTTTTAAACATCCAAACATTTTTTTAATGTAAATTTGATTTTGAGTTAAAATGCATGCAACAGTAATAACTTCTCTGCCCTAGTAAAAGTGCACTATGGTGAGACATGTTGACAAGTGGCAACATATCTCACACACACACACACACACACACACACACACACACACACACACACATTTTCAGAACCGCTTGTCCCTTACGGGGTCACGGGGAACCGGAGCCTACCCGGCAACACAGGGCGTAAGGCCAGAGGGGGAAGGGGACACACCCAGGACGGGACGCCAGTCCGCCGCAAGGCACCCCAAGCGGGACTTGAACCCCAGACCCACCGGAGAGCAGGACTGCGGTCCAACCCACTGCGCCACTGCACCCCCTGGCAACATATCATTGAAACAAAATAAATTAATTTAATTGAGCACACCATAGCAGGGCCCCTCTGCACTAAATCTGAAATAACACCTCCCTGCAGTGTAATCATCAATAGGGAAAAGATCTGAGCAGTTACTTTTTTTTCTCAGTTGGCAAATCTATGTCAAAGATTTTTCGAAGTAATCAATGCCAAAAACCTACACAAAAGATGTACCACGCAAAATTTTGAGTCATCTGTGGTGTTTTCACACAAAATACTGATCTCACAAAACACCGAATGTGATTTTTTTCCCACTAAATCCAGCTGACTGAGCTTTGGTCAGATGTCCTTTTAATACAGCATTTCAAAATAATGTACAGTTGGGACAATGGGGGGTAGTGGTTAGTGCTACTACTTTTGGACCCAAAGGTTGCAGGTTTGAGTCTCACCTCTGGCTATAGTACCTTTGAGCAAGGTACTTCCTCTAAATTGCTCCAATAAAATTACCCAGCTGTATAAATGGGTAAATAATTGTAAATACCTTAACATTATAAGTTGCTTTGGAGAAAAACATCAGCTAAATGAATAAATGGAAAATGGTTATGTAAAGAGGGGGTGCGGTGGTGCGGTGGTGCAGTGGCGCAGTGGGTTGGACCACTGTCTTGCTCTCCGGTGGGTCTGGGGTTCGAGTCCTGCTTGGGGTGCCTTGCGACGGACTGGTGTTCTGTCCTGGGTGTGTCCTCTCCTCCTCTGGCCTTATGCCCTGTGTTACCAGGTAGGCTCTGGTTCCCCGTGGGACAAGTGTGTGTGTGGTTATGTAAAAATTATTTGGGTACATTAGTTTTTCAATGAGTATGCATGCTTCAAAACATTTCTTAAAAAATGTTTCTATTGGTACCTAGCTCAGTGCAAAAGATTGCACTGAAAATCTTTTGGTATGATAAGCAGTGCGTATGTTACCTTCTAATCATTCACTCCCTTTTGATAACCACTTGTTATCAGGGTCACCGTGGTCCAGAGTCTATCCTGGAATTGCCTGGGTGCTTGGCCATTAGGGGTACACCCTCGACTGCATTCCAGTCCATCACACAGTTGTAACACACACACTCTCACTCTCTCTTACACATGTTGGGGGTTGTTTAGAGTCACAAATTAACAAGACATGTATGTCTTTGGACTGTGGGAGGAAACCAGAGCACCTGGAAGAAACCCATGCAAACACAGGGAGAACAAGCAAAATCCACACAAACTGAGCTGGATTCCATCCTATGCCTGAGCAGCCTAGGTGCTGTGAGGCAGCAATGCCACCGACTGCACCTCCGTGATGTCACACTAGTATTCCATCTGACAATATAATAATTGCATTTCCTAGCATAATCAGTATTGAAAACCGTTTTTTGCCCTGGCTGTGGAACACTGGACCATCTCTATACCCTCACTAGGGTGTTGGAGGGTTCATGGGAGTTTGCCCAACCAGTCCATATGTGTTTTGTGGACTGGAGAAGGCATTCGACCGTGTCTCTCGTGGCATCCTGTGGGAGGTACTTCGGGATTATGGGGTTCAGCGCTCGCTGCTACGGGCTATTCATTCCCTGTATGACCGGAGTAGGAGCTTGGTTCGCATTGCCGGCAGTAAGTCAGACCTGTTCCCGGTGCATGTTGGACTCCGCCAGGGCTGCCCTTTGTCACCGATACCGTTCATTATCTTCATGGACAGAATTTCTAGGCGCAGCCAGGGAACGGAGGGTGTCTGTTTTGGTGGCCGCAGGATCTCGTCTCTGCTTTTGGCAGACGATGTGGTCCTGTTGGCTTCATCGAATCAAGACTTACAGCGTGCACTGGAGAGGTTTGCAGCCGAGTGCGAAGCGGCGGGGATGAGAATCAGCACCTCCAAATCCGAGGCCATGGTTCTCAGTCTGAAAAAGGTGAATTGCCCCCTCTGGGTTAGGGGGGAGTTGCTCCCTCAAGTGGAGGAGTTTAAGTATCTCGGGGTCTTGTTCACGAGTGAGGGAAAAATGGAGCGGCAGGTCGACAGACGGATCGGTGCGGCGTCCGCAGTAATGCGGTCATTGTACCAGTCTGTTGTGGTGAAGAAGGAGCTGAGTCGTAAGGCAAAGCTTTCAATTTACCGGTTGATCTACGTTCCTACCCTCACCTATGGTCATGAACTCTGGATCATGACCGAAAGAATGATATCGCGGATACAAGTGGCAGAAATGAGTTTCCTCCGCAGAGTGGCTGGGCACACCCTTAGGGATACGGTGAGGAGCTCAGTCACCTGGGAGGAGCTCGGAGTAGAGCCACTGCTCCTCCGCATCAAGAGGAGCCAGTTGAGGTGGCTCGGGCATCTGTTCCGGATGCCTCCTGGACGCCTCCCTGGGGAGGTGTTCCGGGCATGTCCCACTGGGAGGAGGCCTCGGGGCAGACCCAGGACACGTTGGAGAGACTATGTCTCCCAGCTGGCCTGGGAATGCCTTGGGATTCCCCCAGAGGAGCTGGAGGAGGTGTGCGGGGAGAGGGAAGTCTGGGGGGCTCTGCTTGGACTGCTGCCCCCCCGACCCAGTACCGGATAAGCGGAGGAAGGTGGGTGGATGGATGGAATCAGTATTGAGCAAGGCCTGTTGCCCTGCCACATACATATGCAAGAAATGAACAACTGCATGTATTCTGTAACTGAGTTGCTAGAAAATATGGCCAATAACCATTTATATTCAGGGGTCACTTCATGAGGTACACCAAACTAGTACCTAGTACCTACTAAGTCCCTCTTTTATTCCCAAATAATCTGAATTCTTTGAGGCTTGGCTTCAGCAAGGTGATAAAAAAATTCCCCATGCATTTTGATCCATGATTCATTTTGACTTGAAAGCATAATAGTTCCTGCTGATTTTCAGGCTACACATTCTTTTCCATGTCATCCCAAAGGTACTGTATTGGTTTGAGAGCTGGAGACTATGTAGTTCCCACAATTTTGTGTTTTTGGAAAAACTCTGAGGTGATGTGTGCTCTGTGCTCTGGTGCATGATCACCTGGAAAGACTTGAAAAGGGCAGACTGTGGCCATGAAGGGATGCACCTTGTCAGCAACAGTTCTTGTGTATGCTGTGGTGTTCAAATGATGCTTCTTTGGTATTAAGAGGGTAATGTGAGTCAAGAAAACATTTTCCACATCCTTATACTACCATGGATTAGTGATGCTAAATTATTTGTAGTGTGCAAATGGATAGGTGACTGTGTGTGTGGCTACTCTACGTTGAACTGCTGTCCCATCCAGAGTATATGTCCCTCAACTTTGTGCGTCCAATGCTTCCGAGTTAAGCTCTGGTTCACCTCAACCTTGCTCAGAACAAACAGTTATTTAAATTGGAGGGATGGATGGATTACACCACAATGATCACCACCACCACACAGTACTGCTGATATGATGAATGCTGATCATGCTTTCTTCCTGGATGATCAGTGTGTTGCAACAGAAATCAAGATTCATCAGATCAGGTGACATTTTTTCCAATCTTCAGACACCTCTTTTGGTGACCATGCTCCCACTGTAGCATCATCTTCTTGCTCTTAGCTGATGAGTGGAAACTGGAGTTCTCTTCCCGTACTCTAGCTCATCTGCTTAAAGGGTCAATGAGTTGACAAAGGTGCCTTTCTTAGGTAATGGAAGCTTTCTTGTGTGATTAAAATTTTAACTTTTGGTGCATCTAATAAAAGTGGATACCAGATAAATTGATGCCCAAAGCTACAATGGCTCAGTGGTGTTGCCAGCACTGGTTGCTGATTCATGCAGATGGATTGTTTTTTTCATCTTGCATTCAAGAAAATTAAGTTACATATGGACCTTCTCTGACTAATTTTTAAAATAGTTTATACTAATATACAGTATGTTTTTGGTCTCTAACACAAATTGGATCAAAATTATGTTCCTATGGATGCCACTAGAACATTCTTGAACTATCCCCAAAGGTAAGGAAACAATCTTCTCATTGATTTGAATGAATTACTGACACTAAAAGACAAAACTAGTGCTGTTATTTCACTTGCATAATTGTGTTTCTGTCCTAAAAATGCAGCTCTCATTAACCAAAGGACACCAGAAACGTGTAGGACTGAGTCCTCTCCTCATTCTCCAGCTCCATACTGTACCCTCTAGGAAGCTGATGAAGCTCATCAACATAATGATAAATGTAGAGGCCGAGCCAGACATCTGTCATTCCTCGCCACAGTACAGGCTGGTCATTAAGGGTCTGAACCTGGAAAACACAAAGTAATGCTTTCTGCTGTTGGGTCATGCTTTTATAAAGTCCTCAATGTCATGTTATGTTGATAACAGACTAAGCAAAAGAGCACCAGTGAGACATGAGAGCATGATAGATCCAAAAACCGAGAGGTTTATGGTCTCTATGCACAGCAGACACAATTCTCATGCAGCTAAGTTAGTCACTTTGGAACCCTCAACATGCAGAAATGATATACTTTTGTGAAACAAATACTAAAGAAAAATGTCAGTTTACAAGGAGCTGAACTTTTACTCTGTTTCAAGGTTTTTAGTCTTAGCTCAGGCAAAGAATTTTTTGACAGGTTTACTTTAATTATCTTCTTAAAGTTTTACCACACAACACAATGAATTTGAATGACCTGCTCTGAGAAATAAACAAATAAAACCAGTTGCCTTCCAAACTGCCCACATCTCACCACTGGTGAAGAAAGCTCTGAACCCAGACTCAACACAGAATTGCAGACCAGTTTTTCTCCTACAGTTTTTTTTTTCTAAAACCCTTGAATGTGCAGTTTAGTCAGACATCTGCAAGCCTTATTCAGAATAATCTCTTCAGTGTGGATTCAAAACAGGTCAAAACACTGAGACTGCCCTACTTGCAGTGTCAGAAGTTTTCAGTTTTGCTGTAGCTGCCTCCCTCTTCTCAGTTCCCATTCTCATTAACATCTATGCCTGATCAGACTTGCCTCACTAGAACAACAACATTCAAATGAATGTTGCAGAAATTTTTCAATTCTTAAATATCTGCCTCTCTCAACCGGTGTCCCGCAAGGCTCGGTATTGGGCCCTCTTCTCTTCTCGATCTATACCTCCTCCCTCAGTTCGGTCATAGCCTCCCATGGATTCAAATACCACTGCTATGCTGATGATACTGAGCTCTTCCTCTCCTTTCCAACTGGAGTGTCAGACATTTCCACACGCATTGCTGCCTGCCTGTTGAACATTTCTTCATGGATATCTGATCACCACCTCCAACTCAACCTCTCCAAAGATTCTTTGCTGATTCTTTCTCAAACTGAAGAACTCACTCACGTCTACCTCCTCAGCTAAGAGTCTGGGAGTAACGATTGACTTGAGTCTGTCTTTCTCTCACCACATCAAAGCCACAACCCAGTCCTGCAGATACATCCTGCATAATGTTTATAGGATCCGTCCCTACCTCACAACTGACTCTGCCCAACTACTTGTCCAGGCTATGGTGACATCCTGTCTGGACTACTGTAACTCTCTCTTGTGTGGCCTTCCTGCTACTGCCATCAAACCTCTACAGCTGATATAGAATGCTACTGCACAAGTTGTGTTTGACTTGCCAAAGCATTCTCATGTATCTCCTCTACTCGTCTCTCTGCACTGGCTTCCCATAGCTGCCCAGATCAAATTCAAGACCCTGGTTATGGTCTACAAATGCATCAATAGAACTGCTCCCAGCTATTTACAAGACTTGATCAACTGCTACACCCCAACCAGACCCCTTTGCTCATCTACTTCTGCTCGCTTGGTGGTCCCACACACGAAAGGTAAAGCACGGAGGTTCTCGGTTCTGGGTCCGTTGTGGTGGAATGACCTTCCCCTCTCACTCAGAACTGTGGAAACTCTGTCTACGTTCAAGAAGGGTCTCAAAATTCACCTTTTCCGGACCCATTTCACCCAAGATCTCTCCAGCTCATGTATGGTGTAAATGTTCATCCACTGTAACTTCATGAATATCCCCAGATAAGCCTTTATACAGCAACTACTCGGTATTGTATGTGATCGTTTGTTTGTGTACCTTATTATAAAAAAAAGGACCTCGCCCAAGCACAACAAGCAGACCCCGAACCACCAGGTAAACCTTCCGGAAAACAATATGTTCCCCCAGGTCTGAGAACCACACTCCTACAATGGGCCCATGACCATCCAGCCGCGGGACACCCGGGGTTTGGGAAGACCCAGGCAAGAATACAGCAGCTCTACTGGTGGCCATCCCTCCGGGAGGATGTACAGGACTACATCTGGGCGTGTCCAGTCTGTGCTCAGTCCAAGGCTTCAAATCAGAGTCCGGCAGAGCTCCTGGAACCCCTGCCAGTACCCAACCGTCCCTGGACGCACATAGCGTTAGATTTCTTGGTGGACCTCCCTCCATTCGACGGTAAGACCACCATATTAACTGTAATCGATTGATTTTCCAAGGGCTGTCGCTTGATTCCTCTGCCCAAGCTCCCCTCCGCCTTGGAGACAGCAGAGCTGCTGTTTCATCATGTATTTCGGCTCTATGGTATACCCGAAGACATAGTGTCCGACTGGGGTCCTCAGTTCACATTGCGTGTCTGGAGGGCTTTTTAGAAAAAACTCGGGGTCGCGGTGAGTATGACATCGGGATACCACCCTCAAGCCAATAGGCAGGTAGAACGGCTACAGCAAGATATCAGTCGGTACCTCAGAAGCTACTGTCTTGAACACTCAAATCACTGGGTTCGATATCTTCCGTGTGCAGAATATGCCCACAATACGCTCACCCATACCTCTACAGGTGTCTCCCCATTCCAGTGCATCTTAGGGTACCAGCTGCCACTGTTCCCATGGCAACCAGGATCCAGCGATGTGCCTGTTGTGGACTCCTGGTACCGGACCAGCAGTGAGGTATAGGCAGCTGTCAGACGACACCTCCTAGAATCTCAGACCCGAATCAAGCATCAAGCCAATTGACATCGGCGGCCTCTCTCCCTCACACCAGGACAGAGGGTATGGCTATCAACCCGGGGTCTCCAAGGACCCTACATGTCGAAGAAACTCAGCCCAAGGTACATCGGACCCTTCAAGATCACCCGCAGAGTAACCCTGGTCTCGTATCACCTGCAACTGCCCCAACATCTACGAACACATCCAACGTTCCATGTGTCCTTCCTCAAGCCCTTGGCCACCTCACTACACCAGCCAGCAACCGCACCACCGGCCCCAATACTCCTGCCTGACGGTGGCGCACCCGCTTATGCTGTACTGGCACTCCTGGATTCCCGGCGCCCTGGAGGGGTCCTTCAGTATCTGGTAGATTGGGAAGGATATGGGCCGGAGGAACGTTGCTGGGTGGCGGCACGAGACATCCTGGATCCGAGCCTCATCACCAACTTCCACAGAAATCATCCGGATCGGCCCACGCCCCGGCCTAAAGGCTGTCCCCCTGGTCGCTCTCGGGTGTTCGGGGCCACTCCTGGTGGGGGGTACTGCCATGCTCACACCTCCGAGCCGACATGGAACACCTGGGACGCAGTGCAGACTGGGGCATAAAAGGCTGCGTCAGACCAGCAGCTGATGCGGAACCTTGTTCAGCCTTCTTGTTTGCGACCTCCTAGCTAATGCCTGTTCCCCGATCCCGTCCCTTGTTCCCAAGATCCAGTACCTCTTCATGATCATCGACCTCTTGCCTGTGTACCGACCTCGCCTTTTGAATTCTCCCTGTAACAACGTTTGCACCTCGAAGACCATTCGCCTATTCTCTGACCTCCTCTCTTGGATTTCCCCGAATACACCACGTATACCCCTCTGCACTTGGGTTCGCCGCTTCCTTCCAGAATCGGGCATGACAAAGTGGAAAGTAACAAACTAGGTTTACTTAAGAATTACATGTCTGTAGCCATGTCTCTTTCTCTTAATGTGATGCACAAATTATATTTTTGCTGAGATGTACGTCACTTTGGAGAAAAGCATTTGCTAAATGAATGTTAATGTAAATAATCAAGTAGTTCTTAACTGGTATTTCACAAGGTTCAGTTCTCAGACCCTTTCTTTTCTCCATCCACATGAAGTGTCATTGCTTCTTACAGGCTTTTTTCCCCTTTTCTGCTGAGGACACACAGATCTTCTACTGTTTTCCCCTAACCAACAGAAATCTATCCACCCTTGTAGCATAGCTCTATGACCCCTATCTGACCTGGATGATCAATCAGCATCTTCAACTCAACCTTTCTAATATTCAGACAACCTTCATGATCCGGTTTCCCCATCCACCATCCATCCCTTGTCAACAACCACTTGTCCCAAGCGGGGGCGCAGCAAGCCAGAGCATTACCTGGCAACACAGGGCACAGGCCAAAGGGGGAGGGGACACCCCCAGGGTGGGATGCCAGCCCGTTGCTCGGCACCCGAAGCAGGGCTCAAACCCCAGATCCGCCACACAGTGGGCACCAACTGAACCTGCTGCAACATCCCACCTATCCACCACAAACTCTCTATTATACTTGGTAGCTCACTCATCTCTTACACTTTCTATCTATCAAGAGCTTGAGAATAACAGTTGGCTCAAGTTGACTCCCAACACACTGAAGCCATGAACTTGTAGAAACCACCTCTACACTATTCTTAGAATCTTGCCCTATCTCACACAGCATAGCTCGTGAATCAGGACAAGGTAATTTACCCCAGACTGCTGCAATTCGGCTAGATCTCTAGAACTCATCCAGAATGCTGAAATTTGTGTTCAGTGCGCCAAAGAGTTCTCATGTGTCTCCACTCCTAATCTCTCCATTGGCTTTCTGCAGCTGCCTACATTAAGTTCTAAACTGTTGTTACAGCCTACAAAGTGAGCTCTAAGGATCGGAACCCTGATCCCTGAACCAGACCTGAACATTCCCTACATCAAAGTAAGAGTACTTTACTGGCTCATGTCTTTGCTTTTTAGTGACACTATTGAATAGGCGTCCAAAAGTGAAAGTCCATTGGTTCGGTATTAGGTCCAGCATAGTGGAATGATTTCTCTCCTTCAGAAATTCTGTATCCCTTCCAACATTCTGAATACATCTCTTTTCAAACTGTTTTTCTCTAATCTAAGTTAAGCTGCATACAAATCTATCACATCATTTGCCATGATCTATTTGTTATAAGTCTTAGATTCTAGATTTCACAGGCAACTACATGTTTAATATGTGCAAACAAAATGGAGGTATAAAACAAAGAATTAATGCTTAAAAAAACTGTCTGCTGCATGAAAAAAATCCATCCATCCATCCATCCATGATGGCAGTCCAGCGCAGGGCATACACCAATTCAATCACACATACACACTGTTCTGCCCGCAGCTTTGTTCAGTTCATGTGCTTAATTGCTTTGTTGCGCGGAACCTTTATTTCTATAAGTTAATACGCAATTTGTGCACGTGCGCTATTTCCATGATGCACTACTGTCGGGATAGGCATAGTGGAAGCGTCTGAGACTGTGCTCCGTGTGTTTTTCCTACGCCTGTGGAAGCAATAACTGTAAGTTGTGAAGTTCTTGCAGACATTGGTTAAAATGTTTACGTGCTTTTAAGTTTAATCTCTGTAGTGTAAACTCTGTTTATTCAGCCGTAACTCCACGTTACTGTCCTGTGAAACGCGTGTGAGTTCGCGCTGTGTCGTGCTAAGTAAGTCAAGTGTGCTATCGGCAAATGAGTAACTGGGTTTAACTGGTTATTATAACGATTGTTGTAATTAGACTAAGTTTCTTTTACTGTTTCTGTTTATTATAGTTTCACTCGCATTTTCACTTGTCATTTGGAGACAAAGGAGCAAGACGCTCATCCTGGCTCGTGAGATGTAAACTGCGTTGTACTGGATGTGCATAACACGCAGGGAGAACAGTACACACACACATTTGAAACACATATGTTTGGACTGCAGAAAAAAACTGGAGCACCGTGGAAGAAACCCCTGCAAAGAGATTTACATTTACATTGATTGAAAAGCAGATGCTTTTCTCCAAAGCGACTACCAGTGAACTTTATGTAGTGTTATCAGCCCACACACCTTATTCAGCAAGGTGACTTACACTGCTAGATACACTACTTGCAATGGGTCACTCATCCACACAGTGGAACACACTCTCTCTGTCACTCACACACTATGGGGGAACCTGAAGACAGGGAAAACATGCAGACTGCATGTTTGGATTTGGATTCTAAGTTACAGGAGCAGTGAGGTTCTTGGGTACTTTCTGTGCCACTGCGCTCTCCATAAATATAAACAAATTATGTAAGTATTTACAGTGAATATAAGTAAAATAATAATTGAGACATAACAAACAATATTGTGATGATTAAATGAAGACATAGCTTGCTTTAGTATTCATTACATACGTTCTACTAAATGAATATATGTTTGGGGTGCCTTGCGATGGACTGGCACCCCATCCAGGGTGTTTCCTCTCTCCCCCCTCAGCCTTGTACCCTTTGTTTCCGAGATAGGCTCCAGCTCACCGTGACTCTGCTCAGGAAAAGCGGTTGTTGAAGTTGGTTGGTTGATATTTTGTAATTTTTGGAGTTCACTGGACATTGGCTCCGATATTGGGTTCATAAAGTGAGAATCGCTTCTTTTCCAGTAATTTTTTTTTACATTGTCCTTTTCTCTAAATGTTTTCACATATTTTGGCAGGTGCTTAGCACTGTTGATTTTTTTAACATTTAATTTTTTATAAGTTTTCTGCTTTGTCTTTTTAGTATTATGTATGTGAATGTACAGAACAAGCCCAATCAATGCTAAACAAATTGCATGGCAAAGAGTCCAAGTACCGCATTTCTCCTACCGTTTCATTGTGGGCCTAATTCATCTCCAGAAATTAGATTATCTGGGATCCTTCTTTTCTAGTTAACTCTTCAGTTCCCTGAGAGATATTCAAGCTGACAAGTCCTCAAACAAAAATCTTTAATATACCTTACAAATGTGAAAATAAGGATGATCATATTTCCTTTTGATATCAAAAAATTGGAAACTGATCAGATGTGCAATTTGCAATGGACTGATATGTTAACTGAGGCTATTTCCACAATATTGTGTGGATGCTAGGGGGTGCGGTGGCTCAGTGGGTTGGACCACAGTCCTGCTCCCTGGTGGGTCTGGGGTTCAAGTCCTGCTTGGGGTGCCTTGCGACAGACTGGCGTCCTGTCCTGGGTGTGTCCCCTCCCTCTCTGGCCTTATGCCCTATGTTACCGGGTAGGCTCTGGTTCCCTGCAACCCCATATGGAACAAGCTGGTTCTGAAAGTGTGTGTGTGGATGCTGCCCTTAGCATAAATGTATAGATTCTTCCACCAGGGGGCGCCAGTCATCTGTGAAGGTGCCCAGTCTAAATCCATCCATTCTGTCCTTCTTCCTTTATTCTCTCCCAATAAAAGGTATATAAAAACAGCAGTATAATATTGTCAGAGCAATACTGAAATATCCTCTCTTCTTGTTACTAAATTAGAATAAATTAGTCATTTAATATTTCCTAATCCATCCTAGTTTATTATTTATATTCCTGGAAAAGAAAAACTAAAAAAAGTAAACCTGTTGCCTGTGGTTTTTCGTGTCTTTTCTTTCTTGAAGAACCGTCATGGTTTGTATTATTAGAATATCATAATGATCAACTGCCAGATAAATTCACAGAGTAAAACTGTGCTGTCACAACTATGTCAAGAGTGATCCTGGTTAAGCATTTATAGAAGGAATGAACTAACATTGTATTTCAAACAACTTTAATCAAAATCACACAATAAATTAGATTGACTGACACTAACAGATACCTACAGTTAAGATATAGGTGTGGTGAACAAATTCACTTATAAGACATAAAACACAGACACCAAAAAACAGAGAGAAACAAAAGCTAAGAAACGCTTCTGGATCACTTTTTGCATGTTTATTCTACAAAATTAAACTACTTAGAAAAAAATTAATAAAATTATGTGAATACACACACATATGTGTATGTTCATACTGCATATGTATATTCACATTATTTTTATTGATTAATAGTACATGGCCTGATCAAAAAATTCTCATTATTATTCTATTTATATGGTAAAACATGGGGTGCGGTGGCGCAGTGGGTTGGACCGCAGTCCTGCTCTCCGGTGGGTCTGGGGTTCAAGTCCCGCTTGGGGTGCCTTGCGGCGGACTGGCGTCCCGTCCTGGGTGTGTCCCCTCCCCCTCCGGCCTTATGCCCTGTGTTGCCGGGTAGGCTCCGGTTCCCCGTGACCCCGTAAGGGACAAGCGGTTCTGAAAATGTGTGTGTGTGTGGTAAAACATTTTGCATAAGCAGGATAAAGAAACATTCAAAGCGTGGAATTGCGCAAGATTCCTCTTTGGTCTCATTCCACACATTGCCCAGAACCTGTGATGTCTAAGTGAAAGATAGCACAGATGCACAATCACCATCTGCACTTTCTGGTTCCATTTTATTCTACCTGCAGCATTATATGGGAATTGTTCCAGCACCAGTTTCCACAACACATTTGTGTCATGCACCAGGCATCCATGTAATACATATGTGGCTCAAGTGGAGTGATTTAAAGAGAACTTTCAAGGATCTTGGATTAACTCTGGGATCTGATCTTCTCCAGCACAGGCTGCTGTCTGCAGGAGGTCAGCAGGGAAATGAACTGGTTGAACAGTCACAGTATTTCCAAGGGACCCTTTCAGAAGGGATGTTATACCCCAGACAACATGGAATGCTTTTGAGGAGCTGAGCTCCATATTCAGTCTCAGCTACAAAATCCTGCAGCGTGTGCCTATAGAGACTTTGTGCAGAAATGAAAAGTAAATGCGATGCTATTACCTGTTAGATCTCTGAAATGTGGAAGTGTTATCCTCAGGTGTCTGCAGTGCACTGTCCACAAACAGAAGGTAAGGAAGAACACATTTACTTAGACACTTTTGTCCAAAGCAGCTTCCAATGAGGGGTGTGCAGTAGCACAGCAGGTTTGACTGGGTCCTGCTCTCTGGTGGGTCTGGGGTTCAAGTCCTGCTTGGGGGGCCTTGTGACAGACTGGTGTCCCATCCTGGGTGTGTCCCCTTCCCCTCCAGCCTTGTGCCCTGTGTTGCTGGGTTAGGCTCTAGTTCACCGCAACCCTGCTTGGGACAAGTGGTTTCAGACAATGTGTGTGACTTTCAATGAACTCTATGTAGTGTTATCAGCCCACATACCTTATTCACCAAGATGACTTACAATGGGTCACTCATCTATACATCAGTGGAACACATGCTCTCTCTGTCACTCACACACTATGGCTGAACACCATGTCTTCAGACTGTGGGAGGAAACCCACACAGAGATGGGGAAAACATGCAAATTCCACACAGACTGAGCAGGGCTTGAACCCATGCCTTCTGGCACTACTCAGGTGGTGTGAGAGAGCAGCACTACTTACTGTGCTGGCTGGGGAAAACTTGGGCAGCTGGTAGCATGCTGGTTAGTGCTACTTTATGTTGGCCCCAAAGGTTGCTTTCCACAACCCGTTTGATTTCCACCCTGTGGTACCCTTGAGCAAGGTACTTGCGATAAAAAGTTGTTCCAGTAAAATTACCCAGCTGTATAAATGGGTAAATAACTATAAGTACCTTAACATTGTACGGTGCTTTGGAAAAAAAGTGTCTGCTAAATCAGTAAATGTAAATGTAACACCATGCAATGTGGATTGCAGCTGGGTGTGCTCAATATCCTGGATCCTGGACTTTCACTGAGTAGATTGGCCAAGGTAGGTGCCACTCTCCCCCTCAAGAAGCAGTTAAAAAAATGAGAAATCAGACAAAAGAACGGGGTCGGCTGTCAGTCTTAATGTCTCCTTTCACTTTTCTCACTCTTCTCTGCCAGAGGTGCCATCAGCATGTCCCCACTGAGGTCCTGAGTGGTGTGAGCAATCAAAATCACAGCAAGTGAAAGGAAAACTGCTGGAATTGAATGAGATCCTCACCTGGGGGACACATCTGGCCACACTGGTGTATAGTGCTTAGGTCTTATAGTTTAGGAATATGAGTTAAAAAAATAAAATAAATAAATAAATAAAATATAATTATATCTCAACCTAATATCTCAATTTTTGCACACCAGAGAACAATAAGAATATTGCTAAATACTGAATATTAATGGAAAGCTAAATCTCTGTTAAACACAATATAGTTGCATGTATACAAAAAGATAATGCTAAAAGTTCAATAAGATAAAACAAAACTGATAAAACCTACACAATGACTTTGAGAAAAGTTTCGAGTTCAGATTTAGTAAAGGTTAAGAAGGGATCCTGTCTTTATCAGCAGGAAATGTTCAAGAAATACAAAGTGAGCCTCCACTCCATTGGCTTTTCTTCAAAAAAATTGCACAAATGCCTTTTGCTCTGCTCTATTGTTAACACTTCTGGTACAATCTTTCTGACAATCTGGACATTTAGATTTCGCCAACCTATATCCTTCTTTTTAATAAAGTGACACATCTGTCGGAGGTCCCCCTTTTGAGTTTTCTGATGTTATGACAGGAACATAAATAAGGCAAAGACCTTCTTCTCAAATGAAGAATTAATACAGGTCTTGTAACCTGTATAGTTGAACTGGCATTACATCTGCTGCAGTATTAAATCCCCTGGCACATTTTATATTAGTATTTGATCAAATGGGCTATTCACCAGAGTAAACAGATACATGGTTTGTTTTTTGCTAATTTTCACTTTCTAACATCATTGGCTCAGTGCTTTTTCCTTACTGTAAAAATACCTCCAGAGCCAGGAGGGTGTGTGAAGAGGGAATATAGATGCACATCTATTTTCTGTTCAGTAAACATTTCATTATATTATCTACAGTCTCTAAGGCAAAACTGAATGGTTTTTTTTTTTAATTTCACAGAGCATTCAAAAATATATTTTTTCCCCTGTCACTGTTCACGAGCCCTTCCTTGACCCTGTTAGGAACAATCTTACAATACGGCAACTTCCTTTTAATGCAACTGTTTCATGTGTCTTCAGTCATGTATAAAGAAGGAAAGAAAGGAAGAAGCATAAAAAGTCTTTTAATTCTCAGCTCTGCAGCTGCTATTGTGAAGCACAGTGGGGTAAAGTCCCACTTCACTTCAGCCTATGATCGGGCTAATTATTTCCTTAATTGAAGTAATTAAGCCTTCTTCCCCAGTACTGAGATTGTTGTTGACTTCATACCCCGCAGCTCTCCAGGACAAAAATTAGGGACCCTTAAAACATACACTTTGGGACAATAACAGTTTTTGTCATTTGAAACCTGGAGAGGATACATTAATACAAGCCCTGCACAAAAAAAATTCAGATCTTTTCTGTTACAGGTGGCGATATGGAGGCAGTGAGCTGCACTGAGGTGTGTACAACACAGAAATATGAACAGATCCCTGGAAGAAGCCATTACTTCATCCAGTGTGTCAGTATTGAGAAAGGTGTCTTGAAAGACAGACATATTGCTGACCCTGTCATAATAAAAATGGATGGAATGGAGGAGCCACACGTACAATAGGACAATGCTCCTTCCAACACCGCTGTCTCCATACAAGAATTTTTGACAGAAACAACATTCCCTTGATACCACACATCCATATTCACCCATTCTCGCTTCCTGTGATTTCTGCCTGTTTTTCAAAATAAAAAAAATCAAATCTTGGAAATGTATTATCAGACCTTGTATATGATTACATTGTTCGTGAAGTTGTACATATAGCACCATCCACCACTATGAAGAATAATTATACTAGGTTGCATAAGAAAATAAATTGACAAAGCATCTAAAAGCCTGAGGCAGGACATGATTTTGAACATGGTTTATGAATAGTATCAAGATTGTAAATCTTACATTTATTCATTTAGCAGACGCTTTTCTCCAAAACAACGTACAACCCAGCAAAAATACAAATATACAAAAATACAAATCATGATGAAGTGCTTTGAGAGGTTAGTCATGCACCATATCAAATCCAATCTCCCCAACACACTTGACCCGCTCCAATTTGCATACCGTCTAAACCGCTCTACGGGCGATTCCATTTCCTCCACTCTCCACCTGGCTCTTACCCACTTGGAAAACAAAGACTCTTATGTTAGATTGCTGTTCATTGACTTCAGCTCAGCATTCAACACAATAATCCCACAACAACTCATCAGCAAACTAAACCTGCTGGGCCTAAATGCCTCCCTCTGTAATTGGATCCTGGACTTTCTAACCGGAAGACCTCAGTCAGTCCGTGTCGGCCACAACACCTCCAGCACTACCACACTGAGCACAGGTGCCCCACAAGGCTGTGTGCTCAGCCTGCTGCTCTTTACGCTGCTGACCCACGACTGCACTGCCAAGTTCAGTTCCAACCACATCATCAAGTTTGCTGATGACACAACGGTGGTAGGTCTCATCAGCAACAATGATGAAACACCCTACAGAGAGGAAGTAGCACAACTGGTTGAATGGTGTGGTGCAAACAACCTGTCCCTCAATGTGAGTAAGACAAAGGAGGTTGTGATGGACTTCAGGAAGAACTCTGTTGACCACCCCCCACTGACCATCGACAGCTCGACTGTGGAGAGAGTCAGCAGCACTAAATTCCTGGGGGTGCACATTACAGAAGACCTCACCTGGACCACCAACACTACATCACTCTCCAAGAAGGCGCAACAGCGGCTCCACTTCCTGCGCCGACTTAAAAGAGCAAGTCTCCCTCCTCCCATCCTCACCACATTCTATAGGGGAACAATTGAGAGCGTGCTAACCAGCTGCATCACTGTCTGGTACGGGAACTGTACTGCAGCAGACCGCAAGACCCTACAGCGGACAGTGAACACAGCTGCAAAGATCATCAGTGCCCCTCTCCCCTCCATTCTGGACATTTTCCTTGCACGATGCTCCAGTAAAGCCACCAGTATCGTGAAAGACCCCACTCATCCCTGTCACAGTCTCCTCTTGCCATCAGGAAGACGATATCGGAGCATCAGAGCCCGCTCTGCCAGACTGCTCAACAGCTTTTTCCCCCCAGGCTGTGAGAGCCCTCAATTCCAATCACCTTAACCCCCTCTGAAATCTCATCCACAACCTTAGCTCCTGAAACTAGGATCCTCTCTCCCCCCCATCCCACCACACCACACGCACCACATGAAAACTGTTGGAAACCTCCTGTAGAAACACACTCTTTTCCTCTCTATATGCAAACCACCTGTAGAAACACACTTTTTTCTCTCTATATGCACCAGACACTTTCTTATAAAACCCCCCATGTTACAAGGACTTAATAAGATAACACAAATGTTTACTTGTGAATGCACTACAAATCATATTGCACTACTTCCTTCTTAAATACCTCTATTGCACAATATCATGTACAGTTATTATGTAAGTACTTGTATAGTCTGTCTTAGGTTATGTGTATGTATAGTTAACTATTTATACACACACACACATTTTCAGAACCGCTTGTCCCATACAGTGTCACGGGAAACCAGAGCCAACCCGGTAACACAGGGCGTAAGGCCGGTGGGGGAGGGGACACACCAAGGACGGGACGCCAGTCCGTCGCAAGGCACCCCAAGCGGGACTCGAGCCCCAGACCCACCGGAGAGCAAGACTGTGGTCCAACCCACTGCGCCACCGCACCCCCATAACTGTTTATAGTATATGTATATTTAGATTACCGACTTAGTAAGTTAGCTATATAGGTCTAAAAACTGTCCTTATGTCTAGTGTTGTATGTTTATATTTATGCTTATTTATGCAGCGCCGTGGTCCTGCGAGACACAACATTTCGTCCCACTGTATGTCCACACATGTAGTGGAATGACAGTAAAGCTCGACTTGAACTTGAAATTTGTACATTACATTAGGAGAAAGAGACATAGTTGCAGACGTGATTCTTAAGTAAACCTAGTTTGTTACCTTCCACTTGATGCACCGATGTTCATTGCTTGAGTAGGTGCATAAAACACAGGATAGATGAATCCTAATAACCTTCCTACATTTTTTTTATACAATAAGGTACACAAACAAACATTCACATAGAATGCCGGAGTAGCGTCTCTGTAAAGGCTTATCTGGGGATGCTCATGAAGTTATGATGCATGAACATTTATATCATTCATGAGCTGGAGAGATCTTGGGCAAAGTGAGTCTGGAAAAGGTGAGTTTTCAGACCTTCTTGAATGTAGACGGAGCTTCAGCAGTTCTGAGTGAGAGGGGAAGGTTATTCCACCACATCTTGTCTAACTGAAAACTGAAACAGGTGAACTAATTTGCTACAGGGACATCAGTGGTGATCTACACTGTTCATTATTGACCAGCTTGCAACTGGGTCAGTTATTTTTCACAATAAAACTGCCTTTTAAAGTATCCAGACTGTACCAGTATGGAATATAGCTTTGGTCCTATAAATGGAAAGCATGTCTGAACCAGGGGGGCATGGTTGCGCAGCAGGTTTTGCCAGGTCCTGCTCTCCGGTGTGTCTGGGGTTTGAGTCCTGCTTGGGGTGCCCTGCGACGGACTTGTGTCCCGTCCTGTCCCCTCCCCCCTCCAGCCCTGCACCCTGTGTTGCTGGGTTAGGCTCCTGTTCACTGCAACCCTGCTTGGGGCAAGTGGCTTTAGACTGTGTGTGTCTCCAAACCAGTGTTGATCGGCTGATGGTGATTAGCACACTGAAATATGACATAGCTATGCCTTTTGTATGTATAGAAAATTGGAGAATCAACTTTGAGCACCTAAAAGCAGAGGAAAACGGCTTCCGGACAGCTGTATGGTCAAGGGGTTTCGGTGTGTCAGATCGTCAGGGAGCCTCATTTTTAACGTTCCCTTCCATTTTCATCAAGTGTCCCGATGTCTAGCAGTGATTGATGAGTGTAAGTGGAGGAGAACTGGAGGACTCATCATCCGCAGAGATGGGGTCCAGAGAGCGGCCACTACACTGTCACTGAAAAGCCCTTCTCCTCACCTACCCCATCTGTGCGCATCCACTTTCAAAAAGGGCTTTTCTTTAGGGTACCGTTGCTCCAGCCAATCCACTGAAGATAACAGCACACAGGAAGACAGCGTCATTTATTTGGCAGCTTGCCAAATGGAGGCCCCTGCATACACACAGTTACAGGGCGTCTTTACTAGGACTATTTTTAAACCCTGATGAGCCCAAGACTGGTGAATAATTGATTGTTCTTACTGTATGTCTTTGAAGTGCCCACCATGAAAAATGTGATGTGGCCACCTCATAGCTCTTCAGTCATAGATTTTTGTCAACGGGAAATGAGAGCCTACTTTGTCGACTTCAGTAGAGGAATCGCAGTAATTTGTTATTATCCAGACAGCATGGGAAGTCATCAAAGTCCTTCTTTTTAATTATCAGTGGACAGCATGTCTTCTGGACATTTTCTATAGACAAGAAACATTTTGTAAGGAATTTTTTTTTTTGCCCTCTCAAGACTTGTGTCTGAGATGTTTTTATATCATACGGTCAAAACTTATGGCTGTTCTTTTCATAGAATCGGAGCATATTACATATTGAAACACTACTCAGCATGCAGATTTAACCACATAATTAACTTGGTTAGTACTGATTTCAGTTTAGCATTTTTTTTTGTATGTATTTTTTATATGTTTTTATCCATATACCAAAATCTTACCCTTCTTTTTTAAGGGGAGGGTGGGCTTGGCCATGTCCTGCTCTCTGGCGGGTCTGGGATTCGAGTCCTGCTTGGGGTGCCTTGTGATGGACTGGCGTTCCATCCTGGGTGTGTTCCCTCCCCCTCCAGCCTTGTGCCCTGCGTTGCCGGGTTAGGCTCCGGTTTGCTGCAAACCCCCCTTAGGATAAGCAGGTTCAGACAATGTGTGTGTGTATGTGTTTTAAAGTGCAAATCTAATATTTTACAGGCAAAAGCACAGTGTACTGAAAAATGAAATTTAGTTTCTGTTCTTGTTACTGCTTGCACAGTAAATAATAATAACTAAATACTTATTGATATTGTTATATGTTTTTATAATTAAACCAATTGTCTTCCAAATTTCTTTTTTAAGGACGTATGAGAGATATTGCTTTTCATAGAAAGTTATAGTACTTTTTGGAAGTAACAAGTAATACACTCAGTGCTGAATATAATAGTCATTATCGTAATCATAATCTAGCTTCATTAAAAGTTTGCTTCCTATATCACCAGCTAATATTGAAATGACTGCATTGACAAGATGTCAGTGAGAAGAAAATGCAGTGGAAACAAATATCCCAGATACTTTTTCCTGTTAAAAATTTTTGACAAATTTTTTCATTTCATTTCAGTTTTTCATTTGTAAAAGCAAATTAGTTTTCACATTTTTGCACTTCAGGGACGATACAGATTTTTTTTTTTTGCACATTTTGAGTTTATGAACTGCAAACTGAGGTAAGGTAACTCGCAGATGAGATTTGCAGTTAGGATGTTTGAAGTCTGCATCAGCCTCAGTGGCAGCAATGTAATAGCATTACACCGTGACTTGGAACAGGACATGTTCTTCTCACTGGACAAAATGTCAACATACATTTGCTAATTATTGTAAATGATGCAGTCACACATCTAGACATTTTCCTGCTGTAATACTGGGCCACAGTATATTGATGGAGGCAGAAAAAAACCTTTTTATCAGATCAGATGTTCCTTGTCCATTATAATTGTACTTGATAAGAAAGTGGAAATCGGCCTTAAATACCGTGGAGGACTTCCAATGTCCAAGGGCGAACGACTAATATTTCATAGTTAAGGCATCCAACACTCCTTTTGGGTTCCTGTATTCTAATAAATAGTAATTTACAGTCCCTTATACTGCATCTATATAATTAAGTCAACGCAAAGTCATGCTGTCTCCTGGGAGAAACTGAGTCTTTAGGATTATTAACCATAATTAGCAATCCAGCATGAGGAATAAAAGTTACAAAACTTCATGTAACAATGCATACAGTACTGTGCAAAAGTTTTAGGCACTTGGGGAAAAAGCTGTAAAGTGAGAATGCTTCCAAAAATAATGCTCTTAATTAATAAACTTCCTACAAAGCATAGTAACCATGCATTGTCAATAACAGCTTGGCACGGCAGGTTTGGCTGGGTCCCACTCTCTAGTGGGTCTTGGGTTTGAGTCCTGCTTGGGGCGCCTTGCAATGGACTGGTGTCCCGCCCTGGGTGTGTCCCCTCCCACTCCAGCCTTGTGCCCTGTGTTGCCAGGTTAAGCTCTGGTTCGCCGTGACCCCCACTTGGGATAAGTGGTTTCAGTCAGTGTGTGTATGTACTTTCTTTAACGACATATAAAACCCTTACTGTAATACTGTAACTTTCTTCAAAAGGAGTGCTTGGAAATCCAAAATATGCTCTTTCCTATTGACACCAACGCAGAAGACATTAAATAACACTCTAAAACAAATATTTTTGTGAAAGATCTAAGTGCCTAAAACTTTTACACAGTATTGTGTATGTAGTACATTTAAAAATAATTGTAAACAGAAATAGGTTTTTGGGTAAACAACCTCAGAGTAAAATGCTAATTCTGATACTATGCAAAGAATTAACATTAGTGGACAATCTACAGTCCATCAGAATCATGTCATTCAATATTTACCTCAATTTTAAATACATTTACATTTATTCATTTAGCAGATGCTTTTGACCAAAGCAATGTACATCTCAGCAAAAGTACATTTTATGTATTACATTAAGAGAAGGAGACATAGCTGCAGACAAAGTCTCAGGCAAACCTAATTCATTACCTACCACTTGCTGCACCGAGGTTCATCGATCAAGTAGGTGCATAAAACACAGGATAGACAAATCCCGATACCCTCCCACCATTTTTTTTTTTTTTAATATTATAAGATACGCAAATAAGCAAGTACAATGCCAGAGTAGTGGCTGAATAAAGGTTGTATCTGGGGATGCTTATGGAATTACGATGCGTGAACAGTTACACCATAAATGATCTGGAGAGATCTTGGGTGAAGTGGATCTGGAAAAGATGAGTTTTCAGACTCTTCTTGAAAGTAGACAAGAGTTTCCGCAGTTCTGAGTAACGGGAAGGTCATTCCACCACACCGGACCCAGAACTGAGAACCTTCGAGCTTTGCCTTTTGTGCGTGGGACCACCAAGTGAGCGGAAGTAGACGAGCAGAGGGACCTAGCTGGGGTTTAAGTCTTGTAAATAGTTGGGAGCAGTTCTATTGATGCATTTGTACACAGTAACCAGGGTTTTGAATTTGATTCGGGCAGCTATAGGAAGCCAGTGCAGAGAAATGAGTAGAGGAGATACATGGGAGCGCTTTGGCAAATCAAACACAACTCGTGTAGCAGCATTCTGTAGAAGCTGCAGAGGTTTGATGGCATTAGCAGGAAGGCCACACAGGAGAGAGTTGCAGTAGTCCAGACAGGAAGTCACCATGGCCTGGACAAGTAGTTGGGCAGAGTCAGTAGCGAGGTAGGGACAGATCCTATGAATATTATGCAGGATGTATCTGCAGGACCGGGTTGTGGCTTCGATATGTTGAGAGAATGACAGACTTGCATCAATCGTTACTCCCAGACTCTTAGCGAAGAAGCTAGGCAAAATGAGTGAGTTGTCCAGTTTGATCGACAGGTCATGACAGGAGGACAGGCCTGCTGGAAGGTAAATAATCTCTGTTTTGGAGAGGTTGAGTTGGAGGTGGTGATCATACATCCATGAAGAGATGTCCAATAGGCAGGCAGCAATTCGTGTGGAGATGTCTGATGCACCAGGTGGAAAGGAGAGGAAAAGCTGGGTATCATCAGCATAGCAGTGGTATTTGAATCCATGGGAGTCTATGACCGGACCAAGGGAGAAGGTGTAGATGGAGAAAAGAAGAGGGCCCAATACCGAGCCCTGCGGAACACCGGTTGAGAGGCAGAGGAGAAGAACGAGAGCTCCGCCAGACCACTTGATAGGATCTGTCAGAGAGGTAGGACTCAAACCATCTTAGTGCTACACTTTTGATCCAAGCTGGTTAAGAGAGGAGAGTAGAATCCGGTGACTGACAGTGTCGAAAGCTGCAGACAAATCGAGGAGGATGAGGACTGAGGAAAATAGTGTTTTGGGGCTTAAACAAAATGCAATTTTTTTTGTCCATGTGTAAAAAAAATGGTCAGCCACTACTGCGCCTGCGGCCGACACTTATGGGTGAAGAGTTCCGTTTAGAGAGCTCCCTTCTGAGATTTTGAAGGTCTGGTCATATGCTTGTTCAGATGCAAATCAATCTGCTCTTTTGTTTACGTTGTGTGTCCTTTTATTGCTCTTAAATATTCTAAGAGATTGTCCCTCTATCTTTCATGGTCATATGACCAGTATGCATTTACTCAGCTGCCAGCAAGGAACATGCCATCGATGTAATTGAAGCCACGCTGCCTGCAGGATCGTGTAAGATCTGTACTCCAGTTACTCAGCGTTGGGGTTCACTGGAGAGAAAACCCATCTGGTGAGCGCTGATAAGCTCTCATATGTCGTGTTCATGGGGTGCAAGAGCCAAAGACAAATCCTCTGAAGAAAATAAATAAATAAACAACAGTAAAAAATATATTTAAAAACAACTAGCACAAGCAACTTTAGGATGGACAGTAGATGCACACAACAGACGTAAGACAAACGTGTTTGTTTAATGCATCTGCTGTGTTCATAAAAGTTAACTTCAGTTTTACTGTGATAGGGTTTTGTCGTAGAAAGAACTGTAGTAAATGCAAGTAAATATGCAAACTGTTGAAATGTTACAATAACATGATACAACAAGCCAGCTGTGTTCTATAAAACAGTTGCACTGTCCTCAGCATTGCTGAAGGATTTAGGTGGTACATTTTATTCTCTGCTTTTAATTGTTCTTCATTTTTCTGAGCTCCTTTTCAGCTCTCCACTTTTTAATCTTCTTTCAGAAGCTGCTTTGAAACAGTTATGGAATCCCCTTGTGTCAGCCTGGGTTTGATTGATAGTTATAGCTCTCCCGGTACCGGTACCTTTATTACCCCACAAATAGATGTGGCTTCAGGTCATAACTGGGGGGGTGTTCCATATGGTAGATGACCCGTTTCATTTTTAAAGGTTGGGCTGGAGGGTGTCTGTGAGAGGATTCCCTTTCTTGTCTCTAAATGTTAGGCTTCAAAGGCTGCTGGGATTTCAAAAAGACAGTTACAGGGCAGCAGAAAGCTCAGCCTTCCCCACCTACCTCTTACTCATCTTCACCGTCAACCATGTCAAGTGCGAACTCATCTCTTTCGCTTAGGAGACAGCGCCTTCTCTGTTGTCATCTTATATCAGACTTTGTTACCTTGAGCTTGCGCACCACACTTCTGGACCCTAGGACAATACCCTGAATATGTGAAATGGCCGTCAACACACCAGCTGTGTCCAATGAATTGCAACATCAGGGCCACTTAAATCATTTTACACGAATGAAGAAGCAGTTTGACTAAATGAATCTACGGCAACCCGATCGTGGATCACTCCTAATGCAATCAGTCTACACTAAGACCTCAGCACTATTTTCCACTTTCTTGGATGGATTACAATAGAACATGTTTCCTGCCCCATATCATCTCTGCCATCTATCCCTGGAAAATCTCACTAATGTGAGCTGTGTTATGGAGAAAATAAGGATCACTTCTCCTCATTCAGGCCTTGGTGCTGGCAGATTTGAAAGCCCTGCCATGATAGAATTCCTCTAACAGCTCAGACCTGCTGTAGACCTTTGATGATGGCACTGTGTTATGAGCAAGAATGAAATTACACAGCATTCAGTTTCACAAATGGTCCTCATGCACAGATTGCTTTGGATGAGCTGGCTCTAGCTCACATTGTCCCAAGACTTTAAAATTTCCTCTGGGACCACCCAACAACTATATTTTGTTACAAAGAACAAAACAAGTCTGTATTTTGTTTCAGCCTTTCTGTTATATCTGACAGAACTGGGCATGAAGAAAGAAGATGGTAAAAGCAGAGTGGGTTGATTGCATTTTTTTCTTGCATGAGGTTCTGCTAAAACGCAGCATGCAAAGTGCAAAGGTCTCAAGAATAACATGTATTTCTCTAACCTTTTGATGGTGACCAGCAGGCAGAGACAGAAACAAAACTACTTAGTGACAGTGAGAGAAAAGCACAAGCTCAGAGGGCATCCCTGTGTTTTTTTTTTTTCCCCTCGCAGTATTCACGACAGCAGACATAATCGCACCCAAACAAATTCCATTGGGAAGCACTTAGCTTCTGAACATTAGAAAAAACAGCAATGCTCTCCGGTGGGTCTGGGGTTCGAGTCCCGCTTGGGGTGCCTTGTGGCGGACTGGAGTCCCGTCCTGGGTGTGTCCCCTCCCCCTCTGGCCTTACGCCCTGTGTTGCCGGGTAGGCTCTGGTTCCCCGCGACCCTGTATGGGACAAGCGGTTCAGAAAATGTGTGTGTGTGTGTATATGGACCAAGATAAATTGCATATTAAAGATTCATTTACAGTATAATTTTTGTGTGACATTTTCCGACGAGCATTTGATGGGCCATACACAAAGGCAGCCGTTCAGTAATAAAGTGAATAGTTTCACAATTATTAAAAAAAAAGTATAACATGTTGAAAAGTATATATTTAGGGAGGCCAAAATGCACTTGTCTCACAACTGGCTTATATTGAAGGGTAGTTGACCATTAGAGAAACAAAATGAAAGAGCTCTTATTTTAATTATTTATTAAATTGAGTTGTTAAAAGGGTTTCTTTTTTTGCATCGTGTGTGTTTTCTTCTGGTGCAAAGGCACATCATGGTTGAATTGTTCTGAAGAATTTAGGCTCAAGATAGGAAAAGGCACTTGCTTACAAGTCGCAGCTCCAACGGACAGAGTGCTGTGTTGGCATGGGTGGGTTTATACGGGTCTGACAGTTTATTTTCAGCAATATCACTCCAAAGGCAGAATACCCTTACATAAGTTACAGTCTGTAAATCGCATTTAAGCTGCTGAAACCAGGAGATTGGAAACAAATTGAGAGGCTGCATTTCAAGGTTCTCTAGTCTTTGCCTTTTCAGAAAAGGGGGGAGGATGAAGGAGGGAGGCTACAGAGAGGAAAAAGATCCCTGGCAGCTTAATTGCATGAAAAACAGTCATTCTGCAGTTCGCAGGCAAGGCATTTTTCATACTCAAGGTGATATTCAAGGTGAGAAATCAGCTCAGTTAGGGTGACACATCCATCTCAGATTATATCTGTCCTCCCTTACATTTTTCTATCAACATATAAGAAAACTGGCAAAAAACACTTATGGAAATGGTATTTTAAGTTTGAGAAGCTTTATTATCCTACCTGCATACTTACAGCCTTGTAAGGCATATATATAAAAAATTAGGCTTTATATAAACCAAAATGTCAACAATAAATGTTAGTGAGCGACTGGAGACACAGGCACCGCTGTAACTGTTTTTGCCAAAATTATGAGGAAAAAATTCTGTTCGGGGGGCGGTGGCGCAGTGGGTTGGACCGGGTCCTGCTCTCCGGTGGGTCTGGGGTTTGAGTCCCGCTTGGGGTGCCTTACGACGGACTGGCATCCCATCCTGGGTGTGTCCCCTCCCCCTCTGGCCTTACACCCTGTGTTGCCGGGTAGGCTCCGGTTCCCCGCGACCCCATATGGGACAAGCGGTTCAGAAAGTGTGTGTGTGTGTGTGTGTGTGAGAGAGAAATTCCGTTCAGCTGTGAAAACAGTTTGATAGCAGAGGCACCTTGAACATGAGTCTAAGTGTAGGCTCTCAGAAAAAAGGTTTTGAACAGTATATGGCTGGAATGGTGTTTAATTCTCTAAAGTGACTACTGCCTTCACGCAAACTCGCAAGCCACCCGGTCCTCTGGTGGCATTCTGCTGGCCTTCTCTCACAAGCAGAGCGGAGCAGACAGCTTGCTGTGACGCTGGCAGCCAACACTCATGCCGCGGTGCACTGTGACTGAGAGGATGATGCTTGCCTGAGCCAGAAGGGATTTCCTGCGAGGACAGGCTCTAACATGCATCAGCATTTTGAAGCCATGCCTCGGGCTCTCTGGTCTGCACGACACCAAGCACAACTCAGACGTCTGACAGGGATGTGGCTTACAAGTCCTATCCTTGCTGTGTCAAGGTCACTTGCTCCATCTCACGCTTGCTCCTTCTGGAAGATCGCTCACATTTTACTAATAAATGCATGTACATAGGTACTCATACAGTATTAGCCCCTAAGATGATGTCAGGGAAAAGCACATCCCAGTGATGAAAAAAAAATTGCTGAGAGCTGCTGTTCCCTTTCACACCAGTCTCCCAGCTCTTGGTCCATAAAACCACTTTTCTGTCTCTGCCTCAAACCACACAGACCTGCCTGTCAGCTTGGAGGATCACAAAGCTTCTGAACTCTCTGGTATCACCCACCAAGCCCACCACCCCACCCCAGCACTCCATCACTCCTACTGGCATGCTCCAGAGGGAGTTTGAAGAATGGGCATGGTGAAGGTTGGCCATCTGCTCCAGTGCTGCGACATGTGGCCCCCACTCCTGCTTGCAAAGAGAGCTGGGAGCTGCCGACTGCAGCTGTCAGGTGTTCCTTCACTGATAGAATGGCTCGGTGCTCCAAAAAAAAAAAAAAAGGAAAGGGTTTACGCTCTGCTGCTGATGAATAACCAGCTACATGTGAGCCTCCAGCCTGCCTGCTTCTCTGGTGTGCCACTACCTTTGGCTGACATTAAGGTGACAACCACTCAAATTCAGAGCCATTTTAACAAAGCTAGGAAGTCTTGGTTCATGTGTAACAATGACACAGATGCCTTGGGAAATGCTTCCCTTCTAATCCCATACAAAAATATAATTAATTTAATTCACTATTACAGCTTCCTGTTTATTTATGCAAAAAAAAAAAAAAAAAAAAGCACAAAAGAAAAGAAAATTTCACAATCTTTGTCATTACACTTGATTTATTCCAGTGCTACTAGATATGCATAATGTGGCAGTGTATACAAAACAGTGATTATACATTTGAAGTATTTATTAATCCATTTTTCTTTTTTAAAAAATTAGAAATTATCTTATGTTCCTACTGAGAAATAATATAGCCTAACAGATACTTACTTGCGTCTTCATTGTTGCATTTTGAATGATTTATTAATTCATTAAATGTTTTACTAGAAATATCAATATTTGTTTTCCTTTCCATACATTACTGTGAATTTTTGGCTACTACAGAAGAGTATGACAAGGTCCTCAAAATCTTTTGTAAATGCCAGGATGGGGCTGGGAAGAAAAAGGGGAAAGGAGAACTGGGAACAAGAGGAACAGAAAAACCAGGAACTAATGTGTCCAGCTTGCATGTAGTATCTATGATACACTCAAGCCCCACTCTCCTGTTACGCCCTCACTGAGGGCATACTCACAGGACTGCAACTTTGTCATGGTTCCAACTGCACTAAACCCACGCAAAAACTGTTTCAGAACACCATGGTGCAGAAAATACCAGACTTGTGTGCAAATGAAAAAAGGGAGACTCTTGCTCTGACTTTTTGGCGCTCTTTTGGTTAACTGCATGTAGCGCTGACTGCAGCACCACATTCCCATGTTGGTAATAAAAAGTTGAAAGAAGTGGCACTAATTTATTATTAATATTAAGGACTGAGAAGGTTTTGGAACCTCAACAGATTCAAATGTAAACAAAGCCCAGCTATTGCTACGTATGGAAGATATACTCATGAACTACAAATGTTAAGAGACAAGAAATCATGTCACAGGTGCAAAAGGTTATTTGTTGGAAAGCAGTTGATAAAAGAAGGCTCCCATTTCCGTAACAGTTACAAGACTGCCACTACATAAACAGACCACTTTCAAAGTGAAAGGCTTTCAGGATTTACATGGAAGAATATTCATGTTTCGGAGAGCTGTTGCAGAACAATTATCAAATATCTTGCAAAAAAGAAAAAGAAAAAAAAAAAAAAAACTATATAATTTGCTAAGAAACAGTATAAGACTCAGTGGACATTTTCCACAGCATGCGAGTTCAAAATGCATTTGTGTGGAGCTGGGACTGTTGCTCTAACATGAATGATATAGGATGTAACGGCAGATACCACTTGCCCTTGTGCTGATGGATTTGTGCACCCTTGGTACTGAACAGCCACATCAGAGATACACAGACCTGTCCAGATCAGAGGGTAAAACCATTTCCCATGTCAAACGTTACATGTCATTTGCAATGGCTGAAAAAACTAAATGGTTAGCTGTAAGAACTATGGCAAGATTAGATTCAAAACTAGGGTAATCAAAGGCAAAAGCTGTTTTTATGCAGCACTTCCCAATTAGTTTAGGCCTTGCACTTACCCCCTTTTAATCTAACCACACACTATATTCCTGGTACATTAATTGTCTTTAAAGCCTGGCCATTCCTCCATTCACTATCATTTTTTCTTTTGCTTAAGTGCAGCCATTCTTATACTAAGTCAAGCTCCATTTATCTGATCATGTTGGTTTGAATGGTGGAAAACTTTGATCAGTCACTGAGGCTTTTTAGACAGGGCAATAATGCCAGATTTAGTGATGGTATTGATTGAGTTGGAGAGTAACTCATGAATAGTGGTGATAACTTCTAAAAAGTTGGTGGTGATTAATGAACTAAAAACTCAGGATTAACTGGACTTTGCCCCGTGTAAATGGTCCACTGAAACACAGCTCAAACACTGCATGGAGTCATGATGCAAAGTCGTGACTGGGGGGAGGGGGGGGGGGTTCTCGTTCTCTGAATGAGTGGGAGCCATGGTGTTTTGAAACAGTGCTTGTCACCTTCTTTGCAGCAGACATAAAAATGTTGCCACTGCAGAAAAGGATCTCAGAAGACTGGCTTTGAATTCAGTCGGTTGAGCCTTTCTCGATAAGGCTCAACTCCTTACATTATTCCATCTCGGCTCTGAGGCCTACACAACATCGTGAACACTCATAACGTAACATAATGAATAACTTGAGAGCATCTCAAATATAGTCACAGTAGTAGAGCGACCACCTGTGATGGTCAGGAACAAACTCAAAAATTAATGTCTTTCATAAGATCACCGACTTTGTAAATGGTATTACAGCTTTTTTAACGAGGCTAGGGTAAAAAAATAAGCTTTTCTCTGAGGCCCATTAAAAAAGGGAAAAAAAAAAAAAATCACATTCATCACACTGACATTTTAATCATAAATGTTGAAATGGGCACTAAATCAGGGACTCCACATTTCATGATAAATTTTTCATATTTTTCATGTCTGTTTTGTGTACTCTGCATGTTTATTTTGTCTGTATATTCTTGTCACATAAGCCATTGACCTAGGAATGCATGTTTCATCTCTTGCCTGCCACTCTGTTGTAACATTAGATGTAACCTACTACCTATAAAATTTTTTAGGCAAATAATAAAAATCCTGTAAAAAAGAAGGGGAAAAGAGAAAGGGAAAAAAAAAAAAAAAACAAAGCCACCACAAAGGTTGGCTCCATCAGTTGCATTTGAACATGCAAGGGGGTGGGGTTCGTCTCTCAGTCCTGCCATAAGGACACCCTTGTCCTGTCGACTCAATGTCATGGCAGAGGAGCGCACTACCGGGTCTCTGGAATGCCAGAAGATCTTTGGAAGCTCTGATGTGCTCATAATCCTCAAGGAGATTAGAGAAAAGATTCATTTTTGCAGTTTTTTTTCTTTTTAACTTTTTTTTTTTTTTTTTTTTGAAAGAGACATCTAATGTTTTTTGGCCTTTAAAACTGAAACAACTTAAAATGACAGCAATGCACTATATGCTGTTTGGAAAAGGCGTAAAAGAATTTGGACTCTCCTGAAGTATGGCAATGTTTTCTTTTGCTTAATATTTCACATAGGAATGTATTTGAGGAAGGAATGCATGATTTGTTTTTGTGACCTGCCCCAGCACACAAAAAACCAGGGCTGGGACCATGGCAGTTTTATCACCACTGATGTACTTTTGTCTAAGGGTCTGATGTCACAATAATATGATGAAAGGAATAATCATATAAATCAGGTGTGATGTGAAAAGTATCTTGCCACAGTATTTTCCGTTATCTCTCTGAATACATGTATGTGCAGATTGTGTTGCTTATACTTATTTTATGGAACTAGAATCAAGAAGACAGAGAATTGGATTGTATATATAAACCTTTTTAAATGTTTTATTTTTATATCTTGAGGAATTAAAACAATTTTATGTATCAGTCCATTCATTGGTCCCAACTGATCTGATATATATATATATATAAATATATATATATATGTTCTATGTATGTACTTATGTCAAAACGACACTTAGTGGCACTTACTGCATATGACACTGGAAATAACACACCAACCTTTATCACAAAAAAAAAAAAAAAAAAAACTGCTTTGATAGTTTTTCCTGATGAATGACAGACAGGTCTATGACTGATCTGCACTGTTTATATACTGTCAGCATTTTTTTTTTTTTCCCTACAGCCTGGGGGGAAAACCACGGCTGTCCCCTGTCCCTGGAGCCATCTCTCCTTTTTATTGCGTTCAGAGAATAGAGTGAGTATCAGAGCTTCCAAAGGTCCCCTCAGCCATTACTAGAAAGAAACCTTTGACACCTGTCATATGAAAGCGGAAGTCCATAGTTTTTTTTTTTTCCCGTTCCCAACTTGGGGCCATAATTCTCCTCAGTTCACTTTCGTGCCAGCAGACCATTGTGGAAAACACTACTCGTCGAGCAGCAGCCTCAATGGGCAGTTTTTTTTCTGTCTTGTTTAAGGACTCTCCGGTGATAGCCAGCTTCACCCCAGCACCCTGAACTCAGTCAGTAACTATACAAGGGCTTTACAAAAAAGCTAACTTGAACAGCCATACAATGGCTAAACATAAACCATATCTCTACCATTTTTATATTGATCTTTTTTTGTCTTTTTAGTTTTCATTCTTTTCTTGTGACTCTGTGTCAGTCTGCACGGGAACCTGGGCAGCGTGAGGGTTGGATGGCAGAGGTGCGGTGCGGCACAGAGGGAGGAAGAGGGAAGGGAAGGGGGGGCTAGCCGCTGTCAGAGGACGTGTGCGGTGCCGTTGAAGGCGAGCGTCGTCTCCGCGTGGGCGTCCACGAGCGCTCCGAACCTAGTGAAGCAGGCCGGAATCGGTGCGCAAAGCCGTCCAAAAAGTCCCGCTGCTGCTGTGTTATGGCTTGAGAGAGGAGGCCGGGCAGTGCCTGCAGGCTGCCCGTGATGGAGTCCAGCTTGTCCTCCAGCGTGCCAATCCGCTTGTCTAGTTCCTCGCTGCGCTCCTGCAGCTCTGACACCAGGTCATACATCACGTTCTGGGTCTGCAAAAGGAGGGAGTGAGCACACACAGTAGGAGCACACCATCCGGCCGAACGCGCAGGAGGGAGGTTCAAAATGTATCCAAAGTGCAAGAAAACGTCTCTCCTTGATTTAATGTGCCACCAACTAACAAAGAGTTATTTTCAGCATCATGTTTCAACATCAGAGATAACATTAACATGTCCAATCAAATTGCTGAGGTATAAGATCTGGTTTTATATAAGATTATTACACTTGTATTGGTTATTCGGTTTATTCGGCTGATAACACGACACAGTTTGTTGGAAGTCGCTTTGGAGAAACGCGTCTGCTAAATATGTAAATATACATAATGTATTTTACAAATGATTATACCAAGGGAGAGATCCAAAAAAATAAATCGTAGAAACGGAATGATATCTAAGAACATGAGATTCACATCATAAAAATTAATATTGTGCTTTGTAAGTTATAAATGCACCTGGTAAACAACACATTTGAGGACTTTTAGGTACTCCTGTGATTTAAAAAAGTAAATAACAGTAAATTCTGTTTAAACATATCATTGGCTAATATGACATTTTACTGTTTTCTGATACCAAGTTATTTTCATTAAGCTTTTTATTTATTAATTTTATATTTCTTGATAATGACAGGTACTACACAGAATACTGCAATGAAATTACAGTACAAGGCTGTGCAGAAGTACAGCAAAACCTCTGAAATGAAAATTGACCTTTGTATTAAAAACTAGAGTGATTCTACACATTATACAAATGAAAATATAAATAACAAAACAGTCTTAATTTTGATTCATGATCTTGAACAATTACTGGGAGCAGATAACATTTCACAGCAAAACATTTTACTGTGTGGTTTGCTCCATTTAACAAGCCATTATTGTCTACTTCAAATAACAGCTTAGTGTGGACATAGTGCATTTAAATGGACTATAGGGACCACACCACAACAGTAACTGATGAAGGGCAGAAAGCAGTGCATAATTCTTACTTGCAGCAATGGTCCAGCAGTTAGTCATTTTTGAGAGTCCTGATTTTTTTGTCAAAAGTTCAATAGTACAAGGTAAAATGGAGCTGATTATTTTATGTAAAAAAAAACACAGCACATCACTCACCTTAGCCAAGTCCACCAGAGTATTAGCCTGGTCATTGAGTTTCCTTTGCTCCATTTTCACACTGCGCAGTCTGTGGAGGGGTGAGGGCAGTAGGGGGTTATGGGTGTGGAGTGAAACGGCGGGGGGGGGGCAGAGAAAGGCAGACAAGAGGGAGAGCAAACAAATTCCCATCAGCTGAGCTCCCCTTGAAATGCGGAAGAATAGTGTCCCACATGCAGAACGCAGTCCAGACTATCAGACCACACATGCAAGCCATACTGGCTCCTGGACTCAGAGAAAGTGAATTAATGAGAAACACGACCCGCCGGCGCACGCAAACACTGCACTGCTCTCTCCATCTGCTCCCACACCCACACAGGCTCGCTTGCTGGCAAGCTGTCAGAGAGCCACGCAGGCATGCCATGCCATGCCGTGCTGTGCCGTGGTGCGCCACACCGGCACGTTTGGGATGAGGGTGGCGGAGGTACAATGATGGAGGCATGGGTGATTGAAAAAACGGCTATATGCGTGTGGCGCAGTAGACAGGTGAAGTAGGGGTGGGATGGGACCTGGGGCCTGGGGCCTACCTCTCAAACAAACCCAAGTAAGACTACTTTGAACTTGAGACAGATATACTTTCCCTAACAAAACAGGGGACATCTGGTTAAATAACACTGGCTAAAGAAAGGTTTAATAGTCCCGCTGAAAAATTATTTTAAAATACACTGGTTAACAAATATAATTCGTATATCTTTTTTCCCCCCCCACAGGTATACAGAGACTATTTTGAAGACAAGACAATGTGTCTCTCTACTGCTTGGATGTGTATATGCATCCAACATTTTTCAGCCAAACAGCATTCAAAATTTTGAATCAAGGTAGAAAAGGAGTGCAACTGAGCTGAAAGTGAAAAGTAAAAAGGTCATCCCATTTATTTATTCCCCCAAGTCATAAATTTAATGCATAATTTATGACATTGCTGAAGAACAGCATGATACTGAATAATGCCTATCGGAAAGTAAAGGAAATTCTGCCACAATTTTACTATGGCACTGTATTACAGAAGTAGGGATTTTGATTTTTTAAACAAAAAATGTTTAAGCAAAACACACAATTCATCATTCCTACTTCAAAACTGAGTTTATAATTAAACATTTCGCAGCAGGGTATATGTTCACAGTCATAGGGGTTTCACTGGGAAGCCCAATAAGCTGGGTCACATCACCAAAGACCACAAAAATAATGCATTAAATACATTTTCTCCCAAAAAAAAAAAAAAAAAAAAACCTATAATTTCAAAATGGTCTTAGGGATAACTATTTTGGGAATGGTGCTGCAATAAAAACTGATTTACTGTCTCAGTATCAAATTCCAGTGACCTCTAACAGTAATAAAATTAACAGAAAAATATTTAAGCTGAACAAAGATTTAGTAGCAGCACACTATATGTGATTATTTATTAAGTTTTTGCTTTTTTGACAATTTCATCCAAAGCCAGTTGCACTGTTTTACTCGTTGGGTATTTTACTAGAACAATTTTAGTTAAGTATATTACTCAAAAAGTTCTTTAGTAGTAGTCAAGAGTGGGTTTGTACTGGCTACAGATTACAAGACCATATTTTTGCTGCATTACAGGTTGCCCAACCGCTGGTGTAATATTCAAAATTAGGCAGTGTAACACACTGCAGTTCAGGTACTAATTTACTAATATATAACAGATAAAACAACAAACGATTTTGGAATGGACTGATGCAGGGTGTAACCCTGCCTAGCACACAGGCTCAGAATCATCACAACATGGACAAGAACAAACAGTTAATGAGTGTCAGAAAGCCAGAGTGAATAGTCGAGAACTGACCAATTAAATAGAGTGGGTCCTCGACTTATGAACTTGAGCAACAAGCTTTTTGCCTTTTTTGGGAATTATTCAGTAATTATTTTTTTAATAAAAAGAGGTAGCCTACAAGTCAAATCACTCGCCAAAGCTTCACCCAATTTGCTGATACACAGTAAAGTGTGTGCAAAAAAGTCAGCAAACACCAGTTTTTTGAAAGAGTGGAAAAGCAAAGAGAGGTGACCCCTCAGGCTTCAGCATCTACCAGTTTTGAGCTGACAGTGAAGTGTCACCTCTTTGTCATTCTCCACCTCCATGTAATACATCCAGCTCTGGGCTAATACACACTTATTTCCTGCACAAAAGAGGTGAACAACATACAACTTTTATAAATTAGAAAAAATAAATTAAAAAAAAAATATATATGCTTTCATTTATCATCATTACATTTGTATTGGGTATTTGTGAATTTTGTGTAATGTGTATGGTTTAAAAAAAAAAAAAAAAAACGGAGTGAGGTATAACTTTCTTGTAACTCCGGCTAAAGATTTTTTTTTTTTTTAAAACCCAGTGTGATAAATAGTCCTGTAAAGGGCCTCAAAATGTTGAGACACATACATAAGGCAGGTATGAGAGAGAGAATGCAAGTTCAGTGCGCTGCTCCGTTCACATCTGAAGAGCCTTGCACTTTCAGCTCCCCCAGAGATGTCCAGGTTGCTGATATTTATATTACAATAATTTCTGTTGCAGACCCTGGTCTTAACTGGTGACTTGTAACTCGGTAAACAAAAGTGCATTTCACCAACAGACCGAGAGATGAAGATCGACACACACGTCAGATTATAGTCACGTAGTAGAACTGAATAAGAATTAGAACTGACAAGCCTCTCGCTCGCTCTGTGCTACATGTGACTGAAGATCTTTGAGTAACAAACCAACTCTCGGTCACAATAAAGACCATTACAAGGGGACCAACTGTATTGCATTTACTAAATTAGTAGTAGTCACATTTTTGCCTTGACCTACTTTTGGAGGATACTGAACCCAACACAGCTTGAAGAACTAGTACAAGCAGCTACGCCTGTTTTTGAATGAAGAAAGACTCATTTATGGCAAAACCTGGAGCAGAGATCTTAAGGCAAAAGGTGCAGGAAAGTAGGGTGTAATTCAAGGCTATTTTACAAGGCTGCAAGGATCTTTTCATGACGGGGTCAAGTCTTCCTGACCACAACTTAACACTGAGCTTTTTCATCACAGGATTATTATAGTAGGCTAAGAAGTCCAGACAAAAACAGAGAAATACAAGTACAATTCATTTAACATAATTTAACTAACTATATGTAGCTTATTGTCAGGGTTAACAGCAAGCACACAGACGTGGACAACTCCAGATAATGCTCAAAAGCAAATTTTGTGCGTTGCAACTAACAGTCAAGTTGGCATACTTTTTCAGCAAAGAGCGGCTCTCAGAACAATAAAGCACTAAATGAAAAACTGGATTAATATATTAATGCAACACTCAAATGACCTGCATGTATGCATTTATTCAAAAAATTAAATAATCAAAGACCCTCCATCAAACAGATTAAATTCTGTACCGACACAATCTACCTTCTACCTGAGACATTTATTACCAAGAACCTCATCTCTGAAAAGGGATGGACATACTGACTGGCAAAGGAGAATTCTGAACGCCTTGGTCTAAATTCATTTGTCACACTGCAAGTAAAGTCAGCTGAGAGAATCACCTAGGAGTTTCCAGCCCACTGATTCCAAATGGAATTTCTGAATACATGTTAAATGTGACATTATAAGTGGTCAGAAAAAGATCCACAGGCCCCATAGGTTTGCCTAAAATTCTGCATAGCCTATTGTTCTCAAACCTTGATTTAGCAGATTTGCTATAGCTGTAATCTTGAAAGCCTTCCAGTGCTTGCAAAGACTGAAATACTAGCAGAATTTGTTTTGTGGAAGTTGCATTTCATCGTTTTCGCCATAAGGACAATAGAATCACAACGCTTGCGGGGAAACCTTTTTCGGATGTCAAGATGTATGAAGAGGGCCCACAAAATCATGACCAGAGTGTTCTCCTGTGGACTAGATCGAGACTGCATTCTTGTATTCAAAGTCTTTTGGGTTTTTTTTTTTCTTTTTTAATAAAAGCTGATTTGAAAAGACTTGGTGCAAGTCACTTGTTGTGTGCCACCTCCTGTGCAAAACAATAAAAACAACAGGTCTGCAGACCTTTCTAAAACGGCATCATACTGAACTGAACCACTGGATTTCCACCATAGGGGTTGGCTTATATAAACTACCTACTTTGCCTTAAAAAAGCAGAAAACACTAAAGGGGGGGATGGGGGGTTGGGGAATTAACCCTTCTTTTAATACAGATTCTTCCTACAGCTTATTTTATCAGTAAACTAACAGCCACATCTGAGTCCTTGCAGAATTTCCCAAATAAAAAAAATATACATATCCTGAATGTTCTTTCATATTGTATATTAAAGTAGTTTTTTTTTTTTTTTTTTTTTTAAAGAACCTTCTTGAATAACATTTAGTGAGTATCTTTCTCCCAGGTGATTTACAAAGCTAAATACAATACAGTAAACTTCCTACAGTCTTTCACACATTTTATACAGCAGTGCAATGTAACACACACACACACACACACACACACACACACACACACACACACACACACACACACACACACACACACACAGGGCAATTTAGTGTCACCAATTCATCTAATATATGTTTTTGGATTGTAGGAAGAAACCAGAGAATCTGAAGGAAACGCATGTAAAAATGGGAAGAACATGCAAACTCCAGACTCAAACCCACATCCAAATACAGAGCTCGGTTGCTGTGCTACACCAGTATTACCCTCTTAACCACCATGCCAATCATTTCAACGTAACTGGGATTTAGTCCTAAATACATCTTCTACATGGTGAAAGCAACTGAATTGTATGCTACTACTTGTCAGTTATCCATTAAATATAATTTACTACATATACAAAAGATGGTGTGCCAAAAACAGGGGTTACATTTGTTTATTTTTTGCATTATAAAATAAAACATAAATGAATACAGCAAATATTAAGCACATTACTTTCATAATAAAACTTGTAGAGCGGGGTAAAGCATGCAACTAGCTGAAACCAGCTCCGCAAAGGCAAAATGAACTGATGCTCACTGGAGTGTGGCACAATGCCAGAGCAATTGAGAGAGAGCATCCAAGAAGTATGCAATTACATGCAGCAGTGCAATCGCAATATAGTGCCACCATTTACCCCCCTCCACCCCACATCATTTACTTGATAATTACCCAGAGGTAAGAGTACTTCCCAAGTGTATCTGCCAACACAAGCATCAACCACCAGCCTCTTCCTTGCCATACCATCCCCTCCATGCACACTGCTTAAGTACACAATCCAACCACTCCATTCACCCCCTCCCCCCCACCAACCCCAGCCTCATCCCTCCCACCCCTTGCTCCTCCACAGTGTTTTCACAATGAGCTCCCAAAACTCCTTGCCGGGTTTGGGAGGGCCAGAATTGGTCAGCATCTTGCTTGAGCCAGATCTCCATAACATCTTGCATTTAAGAATTGCCTGGCACTCACAGCCACACAGTGATCAGACTGCGTGCAGGTCACAATAGGGAGAGCGCAATATCTGAAAGGTGTGGACTTGTATTTACTTAAATTTACAGACATATGCATTAGGTTAAGAGTTTTTTATGGGCTTCCATTACACTCAAGTCCAAATGTACTAAACCTAAATTGATGTTTTCAGCAGAACATTTTATCTCCAGTCAAAATACACAGTGTTATAGCTGTCAGGACCCTCAGCTATGAGGGAAGTTTAATGATACGGAAGGAATACTGTAAATCCATTTTTAAGTGACCCTTCAACATCATTATCGGTGTTTTATATCAGATTTTATGAATGATTGAAGGCTCTGTACCAGGCAGATTCTTCTACTGTAAATGATACTTTCTTTGATCAACACATGGACTTTGAGAAAATTTTGGAATAGATTTTCATTTGACAGTGGAATACTGGTCAAGGGGTGGAGTTGGACTATCAATGCAATTTGTTATGGAAATCTGGAGAAGCTTGTTGATGAATGGATTCTGGGAGCAAGCTGACACATTTGAAGCTTAAAAGATGCTATATCTTCTTTCGCTCTCATTCAGGCACCCTATTACCATCACATGAGTTGTATTGTTGTCACTTTCTCATTCCATTCAGAGAATGGAATTCATAGAGATAAAAAGGCAGACTTTCAGTCAGCATCCAGCTTCAAACCTCATGCAAATTAATCATATCCGGTTCATAGAAACAAAAGAAATAGAGAAGAGGAGAACAGAAAAGACGCAACTTACTTCTGAGCTCTGCAGTGATTGAGCACAACAACAAAGACAGAACACAGTACAAGTTTAAGAACCCACAGCTTACACAAACAAGTTAACTATTACATTTTCCACTGCACTTGAGAGAGTTTATAAGGAAGGAAGAAGACTGTATATCCTACAGTTCAGGTGGGAAGTGTTAGTGCAGTTTCTAAAACACAGATTTGGGTTCAAAATCCATTCAGGTGCGTAACTCGGACAAAGATTTTAGTATTTGTCTGCTACAGTTCTAAAAAAGGAGCTTATTTGTGCATCTTCAAACAATTCCTCCTATATAATTACAGTGATGTTTTTTGACAAGCATCCTGTGCAGCTGCTGATCTTTTATACTGGACTGTCAATAAAATTACAGATGTGGCATATAGCTTCAAATATATTCCTTTGCCAAGTTCCCTGAAGTCACGTAGATGTGGAGGGAAATATTAGTCACAACAGTACAGACACAAAAATAACACCAACCCATAAACTGCACAGAACATAGTAGGTGTCAGAAATGAGCTTGCACGGCAGAAACAGACAATCCCTAATTGCACATCTTGAAATAACTCACAAGAGGATATATAAACAGAAAAACTACAATTTCAAAAGGTCTACATTTTATAAAACCCAAAATGAAAAGGCTCTGCCTTGTGAATTTAAGGATGGCACATGCTATGAATTTAAGAGGTCATTTATTTTCTAAAACAACTTAATCGTTGAAATATAATACACAATTTCATAAAAAAGGTCATCAATGCCAACAGATTTACTACTATGATCTCAGGAACATTACTACAAGCTAAGGTGTTAAAGCAAAGCTGAAATGTACTGAGTAATTTATCAAGAAACCTCCAGTATTCACATGGATGGTTGACAAGGGCATCTTGGCTCATGGTACTTACTGGTGAATGGCCTGCAGAAACTTGCGCTGGTGTTTGCGCACCTTGGCATGGTCGATCTTCTTTACCAGCTTGGTGTGTTTGTAGATTAGCCATGTTTCCCTGAGTACATTAGCAGCCGTGTTTTTGACCTGGGTCCCAGCGAGGAAACACATGTACATTAATAACAAGCAGCAGGAAGAGCTTTGATTATAGCAGCTCTCTTATAATCTGAAGGTACCCTGTTGGAATCTTTGCTCCAGCTGTTCAAGGTAGCTACCCTGAATTAATACAGTAACAATACCGTGCTGTATAAATTGGTAAATTTTAAGTTGCCCAGCAGGTAGTGTTATAAAATGCTATGGTAAAAGGCATCAGCTAATTAAAGATATAATATAAAGACTAATATAAACTGAAAAGTATGAATATTTTGCATTTAATACACACACACACACACACACGTTCAATGCAATCTATTTGTACAAGGATAGTATATTACGTATCCACCAACAATAAACATCAGGGAAAGAAGTTTAATTCTATGATGCATCTTGTCATCTAACTCCAAATGTAGTAAATGATGTAAGTACTCTGCTAGATGTATAACTGTTCTTCAGCACTTACTAGTATGTCAGACTGTTAATGATATAGGAAAGCAGGATAATACTAGGATATTATTTGTTTACTATGTTGTAGCACAACTGGCATGTTCAAAATGATAAAAGTCAATAAAATTACCAGGTGAATACTTTGTTGTTTAAAGTGAGAAAATTATATATTTTTTTGTTTTAACAAGGAATCTAAAATAATGTTAATAAAGGCTATTTAAAAAAAAAAAAAAAAAAAAAAAAAACTTATTGTACCAATTGTTAGCGTCATTTTCGAAGTTAACGACAAACTGATAACACCTACTGAAAAATTAACAAATGGAAGTTTATTCAAATTAGTAAGAAATGGAGTAAAACATTTTCTCAGCAAATAAGATGTTTATTTGCCATATTTGAATGCACCTACTCTGTCCTCCATATGTTCTGCATGTAAAGATGGTTATGTTACTGCTATGTTACTATGAGGTGAACAGCCAATATCTTGCTCAAGTATGGCCTCACAGGGTCATCAAAGAACAACATGGACTAGTTTTAGTGGACAATCACTGACATTTCCCATCCAAATAGCTCCTCCACCGTAATACGCTGATTAATACAAAGTGTAAAAGTATAATTTATGACAATTTCATGACTCAAATGAATGTTGAGCTTTAGGCATAAAATTACTATTTTCTTTACTAAACTGGCAGCTTTTCCCAAGAAAACTTAAAATGGAAGATTTGTCCAACAAGCTACTTAAGATGATCTACAGTTTTCTAGAGCAGGGCATTTTTACTTGAACAAGGTTTTCAGTTGTGGTGGAATGGCCTCCCCCTCTCACTCAGAATTGCTGATTTTCTATCTACAGTCTGTCCAAAAGGGTCTTAAAACTCACCTTGTCCATGATCTCTTAAGTTCATGTAAGGTGTAACAATCATACACTATAACTTTAAGATCATGCTGGGATAAATCTTTACGCAGCTGCTCCTGTAATTAACACAAATGTTTATATGCATTTCCAAAAAAAAAAAAAAAAATTACCAGGAAGGTGATCAGGAATCGTGGATATTCTGATAAAGTTTTATGCAGCTACTCATGTGATGAACATAGTTACTTTCTGCCAAATGAACCAAACTGCACTTAAGTATCACGCATCTGCATCTATGTCTCTCTTTCTGCCAAAGGAATGCATATATTGTATTTTATATGAGATGTATGTTGCTTCGGAGAAAAGCGTCTGCTACATGAATACATGTAAATGTAACAATTCAGGTAAGTACCTCGATCAAGAGTACTACAGGACGAGTCAGGTTTAGGCTGGGATTAAGATTACAAGGCAGGGGCGCTAACCTCAACACTACACCACTTGGATCCATGTGTCTATTCTTCTTTGAAAAATAAGGCCAAGATCTTTACTCACTCGTTTGCAGAGTTGTGTGTCCATCATAAAGTTGTGAACATGTTTCTCGGCCTTGGTCAACTCCAACTTCCTGGCCACCACGGCAACCACCAGGGCAGTGCAGCCAGCCCCCTGAGTGAGAGATAAGGTGGTCTGGTATTCTGTAACCCCTCACCTGTGCTTGACCTGACCAGTTCATACCACCTTAGGAAATGGCAAACAACCAGATTCTCATGTAGTGATGTTTCTGTGTCTTATGCATTGTTACAAAGAACCCCATGGCTAAGGAGTCCATTATATGGCTCGGTACACTGGCAGGTGTTCCTGTCACTATCAGAGAAGCAGTGGTTGGTGGGTTACCTGTCACACAGCAAATCAGCTATAAACAATGGCTCAACTACAGGCATTGATTCGTTTTATACAATTGCAGTTATATTCCCACAATTCTTCTATTACTATTATTACTATTACTGTTAAGTTCATGTCCTTATCCAAGGTGCTTAACTCCATCACACCAACATTAAAATATTGTCCTGAAGACATTAACCTTAATTTCACACAGGGATAACTAACATGATACAATAATAATCAGTCCTAAGCTCTTTCAATTACTTTGTTTACAGAAAGGACTAATAAAATGCCAGAAACAGTCAGGTGTGAGCTGGATCATTGGATTACTGCTCTCCTAGAGTTTTAGTGTGTAATGTATTCTTCCAAGTGTCCCTAAAAGTCCTATTGCTCGTTCTTCTGTTCCAACAAGCCCTCGTCTGTATGCCATCTGGATATATCTTCTTAATTATTAATCCACCCTTATCTGATTTTATAACAGGCCATGAAACAGTACTATAGCCTACCTAGGTAATTTAACACCAACAGAACAGCTGGAAAGTATAACACAGCAATTACTTCTTTCAAAACTGTTCCAGTTAGCATAAAACTCCATAATTTTTCTATCAAAGTAGCGCTTACATACAAACTCAACCAGAATTCTCCTGAAGAACATCTTCTCAAATACAACAGTTCTTTCACCTGGTTTTACAACTTCTAGACTGATTGTGAGATTAAACAGTTGTCAAAACAACATTTTTCCATTTTGATCACATGGAGTGTTAAGAGATAGAAAACATACCATGATTCCAGTAAGCAGACACACACCCTTTCCACAGTATGTGTGAGGCACCATGTCTCCATAGCCAATTGATAGGAAGGTTATAGAAATTAGCCACATAGCTCCAAGAAAGTTACTGGTCACTTCTTGTTTGTCATGATACCTAAAGTGGTAAAAAAGAGAAACAAAAAAACCCAAGTCAGAAAAGTATCACATCAATGACAAATGACAGAGTGGACTACGACTTTAGTGTTATGCCATGGTGGAGACCACGGTGGACAGGAGTTTAAAATTGCACTTCAACCTAATATTTGAAAGTCATAAAATTACAGGATCCTGTATTATATTAACAATACAAAAAAGCAAAAACTCAGAAAAAAGAAAATGAAGAAATACGGACAAGACAAAACTGTGCTAAAAACTGACTTCTGTGATTTTCATCAGAAACCTTTATACTTTTTAGTGTCAAAAAAATATGGGCAACGAAACTCGGGAAAGTTTAAACCAAATTAAATTAATAACTACTGAAGTTAAACTGTGATCAGCTATAAACAATCACACAGGGAACTAAAATTATGATCCTTAAAGCAGTGGATATGTTCTTCATCTCTTGGGGCAAATGTAGATGCCAACTAATAACTTTGCTAGCAGTTGTACAGAAGCCAAAGTACATTGTAGCTTCTTGACCATCCGGAATCTTCAGCAAAAATTTCACAATTCACTGTTACTACATTAACTGCCAGAGAAGTTAATTCAGTCAAACCTAAAATTCAATTGGTGTGTCCAAGTGAACAACACTCACCCATATTATTCCTACAATGAACCTTTATAATACTAATTATAACAAACAAAATCAGTCAAATATGGTTCATACCTGTCAAGAATTTATTCATCATTGCAGTTATAAAAGTCACAAACCAATTAAAATGTGGTGAATTTGAAAAAAGAATAAATTAAAGAAAATAATTACATGAACACATAAACCAGAACAATTAAAGAAATACCAGAAAAACCTAAAAAGGAATGCAGACATCAGCAAAAGGCTACAACTATACATGCATTTTAAGCATAAATTTATCAATAAATAAAAATATAGTCAAGAATATCATGTAAAATTTCCTTTTTCATCTCTTTAAATAAATAATAATAAAAAAAAATTTGCAACAGCAAAAAACAATGTCACATGGAAACAAAGCTCATCTCCCCTTGCTTTATATTTCAAGGATACTGACACATACACAATGCACTCATTGAGTGACCATGCCAAACATCAAAAGGCTGCATTAATCCATAAAATTAAGTTAGGCATCAGATTTGCACAAGTGGCCATTTCCTGAAAATCCCTGGTAAAGGATTTATTTTGAGGGGCATTTTGGCACAGCCTGAGAGCTGGCACTACTTTCCCTGCAAAGCGGTCACAGCTCCGACCTTATGCTGTAATTAACTGCCAGTGTGACTGGGATAAGATGATTAACCCATTAAGTGTCAGTTGATTGGGGGGGGGGGGGGGGAGATTGTTGGGTCCGACCATTTTGAAAATAAAAGAACCCTTACTTAAATTAATCCTGTCACACTAGCCTTATTGATTACTGTGGCAAAGAAAACTTGTAGTTGGCTGTAGAACCCCATGGACACCAAGCACTTTTTTATTTTTGTGCTACCTAGTACTAAAAAAAAAAAAAATTTGTTATTCAAGGAAAATTCTAAAATCACCATTCTCCACATTTAAGTACATGTTGGGGGAAACAAATGACCACAACATTTTTTTTTCAAATTAAAAAGCATTGCTTCAGACTAGAAACAGTAACAATGTGGATTAAAAAACTGAAATGAACAAGCTGAAGGGTTTCATCATGGTAAGGCGTCTAGCTGTGCACTTTTTATGTGAAATGACTTATGATGACCTCTTGCCTGAAGTGACAAATGAAAATGGCATTTCCCCCCACAAAGAGTCAAGAGCAAATGGGTTGGAAAACCAGGCACTGAGAAAGATTGAAAACACTACAACATAATATGCAGCATCCATCAATATGCCAATATTATTAAGCAAGAGGGCTAATAAATGAACTGAATAGCATTATTAGTATATTTCCTGGATTTATAATACTTAGCCCTCTGCTCTGTGTCATCAGTAGAAAAAGGAGAGTTGAAGCATTTTCTGTTTAAAAGCTATTCCTAGACAGATCACATTCTACTCATAGTAAAACATGTGCTTATGCATCTTATACCAGCATATTCATAAAGATTACAGGAAACAGTAGCTGAACCTTTGTCTCAAGAGTACCTTCTGGTGTTTGCTAATCATTGCCTAGAATGGGCCACCTGCTAGGCAATGGAAATCACTGCAGATTCATTTTTACATGCTGACAACAGTTTTGAGGGCAAACAATGTGTCAACGTGATGAAAGAATGAAAAGCACTGCAGTGCCAAGGTTCTCTTATGGGTTATGGAAATGGATTTCCCCATGACCTGCCTAACCACTAACTGCTTTACATTGAGATGAAGGTGGTCTTCCTGGATTCTTGAAGCATATTATAAGTTGCCTCGGACAAAGGCATCAAGGAAACAAAAAGCAGTAGTAAGGAACAATTGTCAGAATTTTTTAAAAAATGTTTCACTGTCTTTTGATGTGTAACCCTTCTATATCTCCCTTGAAAGTTTGAAATGTTTTTATAAAAAAAAAAAAAAAAAAAAGTCATGCCAATAATGCTAAAAACCACAGCCTGATTTCAGTGATCACACAAGTTCATGTATTCTGGATTCCTGCCAAGACTGGAGAAAAGGCCTTGGTTGTCAACTGAGTATTGGATGGCACACTACATTTTCTCATGCAAAAAAGCAATATATAACCATGCTGGCTGAAGATTTCCACACCTTGCATGCTGATAAATAGTACAGTATATTGAGAGCAAGAGGCATTATACAACCACCACTCAATACTAAACAATAAGATGTCTCTGTACCCTAATTTATGCATAGAAGCCCATGTTTTCCTTCATCAGCATACAAACTAAGCCATACTGAAAGTGATAAGGTTTAAGGGCTACGGCCCATATGAATGGGTCTGCAGTAAAGCCTTCCAGCAACATCCAAATGAGCAGCTAAGAAAGATTGTCTGGAAACTGTTGATATCCAACTAATAATTAATCTATACCTTAATTTCATAGGCTGTACTTGAATCACTTTTTAAGAACGCTTTCCATCAGCGCTTTGATGTTATTTTTGAAAGCCACTTGCTGGACGGACATCAGAATGTTTCTGCCACAGCAGGAGGGTTGGTATAGCTGCCAGGTTCTTAGAAGAGCATTTCAGAAAGCCCCATAGAAATTGACATGCTAGAAAAGTCATGTGAGGGAGATCGATGACCAAACTCTTTGCTGCTACCATAGCACAAAGAGTCATACAGTCACAAGGAAAATTTATTTACATCCAAAATAGTATCATAGTATCAATAACAGAGGTCAAGTTCTGAAGCCTTCAGGTGAACTGACTAGCTGAGAATGTCAAGAGTTTGGTGTGGTGCTCAAAAAGGATAAGCAATTCTCCATTAGATTAAAAGGACACTTTAAAAGATAAAATACCTGAAAGCATGACATTCACCATCTTTAAGGCTTCAGTGATTTAAAAAAAGAAAAAAAAGAAAAATCTATGGAGATGGTTTGAGTGACAAATTCATTAGCAGATTAGTAGAGATGGAGTCTGGATCATCAGGGCAAATTAATCTAAAGACAATACAACATCTGGATCATCAGGGCAAATTAATCTAAAGACAATACAGCACATATTACACATTAGCGCATATTAGCTTTACTCTTCCTGGGTTTGCCATCTTGTCCACAGTCCCTCTCAGTCGAAACATGCAAAAGTCAATACAAAAAAGGATGTGTAAAATATGGCAAGGCCAGAAAACCCTCCTCTCCGTGTTGGCACAACTGCCTGTTATATTGCTAATTATCTTGTGGAACATAAGTTCCACTCAATCAGCTCTTTTCATTAGCATCTTTAGTTTGTTGTTTACACAGTGGAACCATCTCAAATGCAAAGAGGTTCATGGCTCCTGTAATTACTGCAACCAAAGAAGAGCACTTTTCCACCAAGTGCTCTTGTTTTCAAGTCATATATTATAGTCCATAACTGGTGAGGTAGGATAAACCAGCCTTCAAATTTCCTCTACTGCAACATCATTAGTTGTGTGTGTCCTCTGTGAATGACGAATGTACAGTAGTCAATTAAGAAACAGAAAGAGAGCTTTGTTTTAAAAAACTGTTTTATGGGCTATCATAGAACGATAAGGGTCTACCTATTTTAAACTGACTTGGAATAAGAATATACACACTTTGACATAAAACAAACAATTGCAGACTTCAATTAGCTTCAAAGCTCAGAGGTTTTAGATGTTCAACTCCCAACACCACAGTGTTCTCAGCAGCTAACCAATCCACCACTACTGGGGGTGGTAGTTTAAACAGTGACATGCATGGTTACTACAGATCAGCAGCATTGGAGGCTCTCAATATACTGTTGACTGGCATGGAATGGAATAGAGCTGGCACCACCGTAATGTTACAGCAAGACTAGGGGATTTGTCTGGTGGAAAACTGTCCAAATTCTATAGCTCCTCCAAGTTCAATGGCTCTGTAAAATTGCGCCGAATTCCATTTGTATCTAGATCATCAGGGAAAAAGAGGGAGGGGGGGGGAAAAAAAAAAAAAAAAAAAAAAAAAAGTTGTTTTTGTATGCCCGCTTTCTACAACTCTATTTGTAGGAGACAATGCCCAGCTGACCCAATTAGCTGGCCTCCAGAGTGTGAGATGGGGGAATACTCCTCGTTCTGAAGCACTCAGTCGACAAGATCACCTGTTGTTCTCCATTATGACAAAATAATATTTTCAAAAATGCAGCCCAGAAGGAGAGTGCAATATGTAATCAACATTGTTTTTCATCAACAGTTGAAAACATTGAGTGATGAATAGAACAAATCCTACCTATCACTTCAGCAGAAAAGTAAGTATTAGGCATTGTTCAATTTTCACCTTTTTGCTTGAAAAAAGTCTAATGGGAATTACAACTAGAAACAAAACATATAGCAATACAAATGCCTTCCCCAAGACCCTTTCTTGGGTGGAAGCAAGTTTCTTCATTATGTCCCACATAGTTTGCTATACTGGCTGTGCACGCCTCTATCCTCTCTCCATTTTCATTGTTTGTGAGTGAACGGAGTAAAAGAAAGGCTGTTTAGGCCTTAACAGTATATCCTGTAGTCATGCACACCAGGGTATGAGGACTCAAGCCAAAAAGCAGCTGTCAGGCAAGCTTGTTGTTTCTTGGCCACATTTTCACAATCCTATCATAAAAAAAAAAAAAATCATAACTGCCTAGGCAATAAAACATAAGTTCCTCATGATGCAAATACAAACTTTCATGAGTGAACAAGCTCTGGCCTTGTCATGAAATTTGACTTTTACATTTTCTAAAAGCAACTTCAGGCTATTCAAATAAATTGATGTCCATTAGAAATTGTAATAATGCTACATACAGCATTATTAAGTGTTGAGATATGGCATGCAAATAGGCTTCCTGAAACCGGAAGACTGGACAGGATGTGATAGGCAGCTAAGTGAATTTATGCATAATTTCCAATCCAGCAGGCACATCATCACGATGACCCAAAACACACACTTGCTGAATACATTTACTCCTGAATTGCTTTTAGACCAAGAAAAACAAAGTAGCCTTTTTCTACTTTTTCCTCATGATGAGCCCAATTTTTAGTAATCCCTGATGCTCTGCCGTTTGCGTGTGCCAAGACGTGATGAGTGCAGGGTGTGGTCATCCTGCATACTCTCTTTTGATGATTAGTTGTCTGCAATACTGAGAGACAGACTGTGGCACGAGACATCATGCCTGGAAGAATGCACATGGCTTAGCGCAAACATCCGGCAATTTACAGGTGCCCAACAAGTCCTAAAAAGGACCCAGCAAAGTGGTCAGCCAAGACCACTGACTGACTGACAAATCCTTTAAAACCATGCAGACTGGTGCCATTTACATTCACAAACCATGCATGACATGATGTCACTCAGATGCAGAGAATCAGCTTTGCTTTCAGGGTACAGCATGTTTACCTAAGGCTAAAAGTTATTCAAAAATCACTTTCTACTACGCTCTTTGACAACATTGCAACAACAGTGCAAGTTTTCCATCTTAATTTACCATTGCTTGTTCGGAAGACCATAACAGTCATTATATGCCACTCATTTTTTTCCCAGTACACTTCTTTATAACCCCTTATAACAACATCACATTCAGTAACATTGTGAAATTAGATGTATCATACAAAGAACAATTTTACTGTACAAATCTGTAAAGGTTCTTTAATATGTACTGTATACATTGTTTCTTCATTTTAGCACATTAAGCTATAAAATTAATATAAATCATGTTGGAGCAAATGCTCTTCTCTGATCACATAAGCTGAACACAAAGACATTCCAAAGACAGCAGGCATAAATCCCCTAATTTAAGTGGTTGCTAATTTGTAATGTCCCACTTTTCCCAAAATAAATATTGTGCTGTGTCTTTAAGAGAGTTGTTTGAATGTTGATTGTGTTGTGCTGTTTGTTCATGTAGACTATCCGTAGTTATTCACTGAAGAAAGTTTAGAAGCAAAGCTGTGGTATTCCACTCCTCACTCATTTATGTTTCTCTGCTGAACTCTAAGGAACATACCTCTGTAAGTAATACTTACTCTTAAACTTGCGTGTAGTGGTTATATGCAACGGTTGCTAAGTGTGTGGTAAACAAAAAAGAAAACAGGTGATGCTAACGGCGTTAGCCTGTCTATGGCATTTTCACTGTTAAGTTAGCATTAAGTTAATCGCTAGTTAGCAGCAGTGGCTAATGAATGATACTACTACTACTAGCAGCACGTTATGCGTTTTTGTGTTGTATATGACAATTAATGATTCAGTGTTTGTCAATGTAAAAGAAAGAGTTAAATATGTTGTAGGTTGTAACATTTTATTTTTGTTTTCTGTTGTAGTTTCACAATCACACAGTGCTTCTGACAGAGTAATTTACACACTTACACACTAACTTAGTCTTAACTTAGTCAGTAACTAAGTCTTACGTCTTACCAGTCAGTGGCACTCTCTGGTAGTGGTTTACTCAGTTGTTTACACTGAATAAACATCTAGTAAGTAAACATCTTCAATCAACGTACATTGTTGCTGGATGTTTTATTGAGGAACCTGTTTTTATCTGCCAAGCTTGAAATCATCACTACATTCTAGCGAGGGCAGAATAAATATTAAAACACACACACTTTCTGAACCGCTTGTCCCATGGGGTCGCGGGGAACCGGAGCCTAACCCGGTAACACAGGGCGTAAGGGTGGAGAGGGAGGGGACACACCCAGGCCGGGACGCCAGTCCGTCACAAGGCACCCCAAGCGGGACTCGAACCCCAGACCCACCGGAGAGCAGGACCCGGTCCAACCCACTGCGCCACCGCGCCCCCCTAAATATTAAAACTTGAAATTAAATTATACTAAAAACAATTAGTCTAATTAAAATGATTTAATTCACAAATATTCACACTTAAAATACGTCATAAAAGGTTCTTGAAGTGTAGAGTGTACTTACACTAACAAAAACATTACTTCATATTTTAATGTCTCCCCTTCATAGAAAGAATGCTTGACTCTGGTGCTACCACCAGAAAAAGTATAGAGTGCAAGCTCTTTTCATTGTGAAATGCAGGTAGAGATTTATATCCTTCATTACCTTTAAAAGCTTTTAAAACCACACCATAATTCTAACTTTTTTAAATGTCTGTGCGGATTTATCATCACTCTGTATTTTACTGAAATAAAAACAAAAAATTCATCCATCACATCCTGGAGCTCTCATTTCATCTTTCTATACCTCACTGTCCATATAGTTTGTATGCAACAAGAAGCAGCTGTGCTGTATACAAAACTAGTCATCAATTCAGCTATGCACAAAGCTTTGTATCTTCATCATAGTTAGGGGTGTGATATCTGTGCATATGACTGCATATTACAATAATTCTGGCATCTAAAACATGATCATGTAGTAAATGACAGGAATTCTTTATTGAGGTTTTGCATTATTATAGATGTGTTTTTATAAATTTCGTAAGGACTAAGTAGTGAACACAGAACTTATACAGAACTTTAGTTAGCATGATATCTTTACATTTCTAATACAAGTATAAATTTAGATCAGTACAGGTCTCAGCCAGGTACTTTAGATGGCTAAGTTATGTACTATGAAACACGTGTACCCAAATAACCATAAAACTTACAGGTACATTAGTTTGTGAACCCTTTGATATTATCTTGATTTCTGCAAGGATTACTCCTAAAAAGTTATCCAACTGATATTAATAAAGACAGTCTTACTTAACCATGCACAGTTAATACTGCCATATCTTCACTGAACAAACAGTTTAAACAATCAAGGTCATCAACTGGAAAAGGTATGTGAACCACTAGGATATTTGGAGTCAGGTTTTCAATCAATGGGTCAATCAGTTCTGATGTAGGTTTGACCTACCCTGCCTTTTTCAAAAACCACACAATTTTGGTTACACAAGAGAAATGTGTTAAAGTGCAATATGACTTGATCAAATGTTATTTCATAGCATCTCAGAAGAAAAGCTGCTGAAGCTCAGAAGACTATAAGGGGTTAAAAAAACGATTTATAAAGACTCGATCAGAATCCAATTTTTCCCCACAGTCAGGCAGATAGTTTGCAAATGGAACAAATTCAGCACCATTTCTACTCCCCCTAGGAGTGGTCATCCTATAAAGATTCAGGGCAATGGCACGCCATGCAATTTTCAAACATGTTACTACAAACAACCCAAGGATGACAGCTAACAATCTGCAGGTATCTCTTGCACTTGATAACATTTCTGTTCATGAGTCTACTAAAAGAAAAAACTGTGAACCTTAGTGATGAACATGGGAGGCTACAGCAGAGGAGGCCCACTGTTATACAAAAGACACTGCTGCACATCTTAGGTATCCTAGTATCCTAAAGACCATTTGGATGTTCTGCAACACTACTGGAACAATGTTTTGTAGATAGGTAGACAAAAGTAGAACTTTTTCATGAATGTACACAGCGTTATATTTGGAGATAAAACTGTATACCAACACCAAAAGCTCATCGCAGCTGTGAAGCACAGTGGAGGGAGTATAATGCTGTGGGGCAGCACCACAGCCTGGATGGATTTCAATTACTGAGCAACCAATATTACTAAGCTGTATCAGGAAATTCAACAACACAATGTCAGTGTCTAATCTAAAACTTAAAAGCAACTGGATCATGCAACATAACAATGATCCAAAACACAGGAATAAATCAACAAAGTGGGTGAAACAGAAGAAATTACATCTTTTAAAATCCCCCACAGTAATTTGAAGGTCTGTTCAGCAGTTACAGAAAGAATTTGGTTGAGGTTATTGCCAATAAAAAGTCCTCTAGTTACTAAACAATGTTTCACAAATTTTTCCACCATTAATGACCTTAATTGTTTACATCTTTTGTTCAATAAAGATATGGCAATGTAAAGTTTTGTTTGTGTGTATTATGTAATAATGACTCACTGTATTACTATGACTTGAAGATAAGATCACATCTTTGGAGCCATTCATACAGAAATCCAGATAATTTCAAAGGACCATACTATTATTCTCATAACTTTATACACAATACTGGAACATTTTATTTTCATCATGTATTTTTGTGCTTTGTAATATAGCTATAAACTGGTATGCATATTCAGTAAGTGGTTTTTGCACATTTAAGCAACATGTACATTCTACTCAAAGGCTCATTAGTGTTATACAACAACCCACTTCTACTAACACTGCCCTTCTGACACAAGCAATGGTAACTATAAGAGTGAAAAACAGGGAACAATGAACAAAAAACGAATACATGAGCAAAGCAAAACAAAAGAATGCATCAAACCCCCGTAATAAGGGAACAGGCTATTGTATCGTTTCTTGGTTATGGACATTTGCAGTTCAAACCTATTAATGTTTCACAGGAGCAAATCCTGGATGCAACTTAGAAGCATGTTACGGCTCCCGAAAGCTTTTCTCAAGATGCTAAAAATGGTGTCATGTTACTGTGTCAGATTTCATGAATGTGGAATAACTTCAAGGCTTGCCCTTTGCAGCTGAAACCTTGTGGACTGTATGTGTGTGTGTGTGTGTGTGTGTGTGTGAAAATTTTGACATGGGGCTGTATCAGATGCCAGGCCTTGAAAAATTATCCTGGTATTAGTAAGGAGACAGAATAGCATGCTGTATTAGAGAGGAAGAGTAGGGCACCTAAATGGATCATGAAGTTGAAGCAACAAAACACTGAAGAAAGATGGACTGGAAAGAAGAGCTCAACCTGTTCTATAGCACAGCTCTGTCTCAGCTCCCAGACTACGGGCATCTATCTAGATCTCTGCCAACTCTGGCCATGTCTTTTATTTTTATACCCGCTGGGCAAATAAGGTCCAGGAGAGGCAGTATGGGACTTGTCCAATTACAGGCCACATAACCAACTCAGGGGCGTGACTACGTGTGAATGTGTTTGCAAATCCCAAACTGAGCACTGCTTTGGAGATCAGGGCCTCCCTGAAGAAATGAGAGTACGGTAAACATGAAGACTCTCATGCTGTCTCACTGTTTACCAAGGCTGGGAATTTGACACTTCCCAGAGTGTGGGAAGAAACACCTCATACAGACTAGGCTCTTATCTCCATAGCCCATTCTTAAAAAGTGGATGTGCTACAATGGACAGCTTAATCATACACCAGATATGTTCAACGATGGCCCTAAAGAGGCAAGTCCAAGAGGTTCTTCAGTTCAGACTGGGAGATAAATTGGCTCAGACAACACGGTAAGTTGAATATTTTGACTGGAAATCAGGCTGGAAAAGGAAACTACACAGACTACACCATCCAGGACCATAGCTGAATGCCCAGTCATATACCTCCAGGGTGACTATGCAAAGAATTGAAATCATACTAGATCTGAAACCAATGGGTCTGGCAAAAGGGAAGTCAGGACCCTTAATACCATTTAGAATCAGGCAATATATATTTCTAGTTTCATCTTGTCTCTCAGCAGAAAAGCATCATTACTTGTAAGGTATGGTCAAATTGTGGCCAAAGCCAATTTACTGGGTATTCCAGTGTTCATTTTTGAGTCATATTTCCACTGAATATGCCCGTCTATTCATTCATACACATTTTGAGTATGTATTCACCTCTTTAATTCTGAAACAAACTATTAGTTTATTTCATTGTTAAATCAGATGCTTTTATATGGACAATAGCCTTACAGAGATTGGTAGTTTTAGCAAACATGTCAAGACGACTGAAAGTGGGAGTACAGTAAGAATCTATAATTATTGAATGAGAAATAACACCAAAAAATAGACCTGCCCTGGGGCTTGTCTGTGAAGGTGATTTGAAGGAGCTGTCCCATTTTAGCACAGACACCTTCCCCGCTTACACTCTAAACAGATAAGAGATGTCTCTTCAAAGTGAGGCTCAGATCTCGGGTGTTCCCTGTATTCTGACTGACACAAAGCATAAATCAAATTTGTCTCATCTTACAGTTGACACAACACAGGTGTTCACACTACTCTTAGGAAGAAGCCTAATAATGTGCCTGCCAAAAGTTGTTCTGTTGTATTTTGCTAGGAAAGACTGAAATGTTTTGAGTTTTGTTTTTTATTCTTGTTTTGTTTGGCTTGTCTGGCTGCCCCCCTCATTCTCCCCCCTTCACAGAGCAGTAGTGGCGCCAGCTCAGTGCAATGATGGCTTTTCCCACGGCTAGAGAACAAGGACTCACATGGTCTCCCTATGGTGCAGCATAGTGGGGAAATAGAAAGCACAACAGTGAGTTACAGATACACACAGGTTATTCACCAGACGGACCAAGAGGTGAACAGCGTCCTGGCATGCATGGCGACTGATTCGCCTGACTGTAGGGAGGCTCGCATCCTCCACATAGCTGAGGCTTTAATCTTCACCCTAGTTCAATTTTTCACAACCCAGTTATAGCACAACCTGCCCAACAACCCAACAGACAATACATCCTGATGCTGTGTGCAGTGCACAGAATCAATCTTGATTTTCCTAGTCAATAGAAGATCGACTGGTAGCACAATGACTCTGCCAAAGCAAATATTAGCAAGGACCCTTCCCTTACTCTTTCCTCTTTTTACTTAGATTGATTTCAGTTCCAGGTAAATTTGAAGGAAAGCAAAGCAGTCCAGTATAAAACATATCCAACAAAGAAGCTTTGTGAAACCTGGAATAATGATTTTTAATTATTTTAAATTTGCAGAGCAAGAAGGAAAAAGACATGATAAGCTAAACCAGAAGCATTACAATGAAGCAATATCTCACCACACGGGTCAGTCAGCCGCAATGATATGCGCACTAAAAACAGCAATTTGACAGAGCCGTTGCTGCTGAGCCATCGATTTCATAAAACCTCCACTTGTGCTTTATCCCTGCTTCTGTTCTTAAAGTCACAGATCCTCCATCCCTGTGCTGCTCCTATTGGAATGCTGGAGGTGTTAAACGGAGGGAGGGAATTATTAACATGTTAGCCTGGGAAGGTGACACACAGGAGAGAGGCACTGAGAAGCTTGTGCAGACAAAAACGTGAGGGCTGAGGTCAAGGAGCCACTGAAGGGCAGGAGTGTCCACAGTACCCCACTCATCCATCCTAACACGCTTCAGAGTTTCAAAGTAACAACTGCCACTGCACTAGAAGTCAAACTCTAGGCACTTTACCTTAAATGTATAAAGAAACAAATGCTTCTCTCACTCCTAAAGAAGGCTTAAAATAACAAAACAGATGATAGGAAAACTGGTATCAGGAAATTAATGAAAAAGCAAAGTAGGGGATTAGAGAAGCAACCACAACACGTTATTACTGTAGAGCAACGCAGATTTGCTGTAGAAAGCATGCGTTACTTAGAGCTTTCCGAGTTTCTTACTTTTTAAGCTAAGTTTTTAAAAAGCTGAACTCAGCCTTTTGAAATGAGGTGTAGCATTTAAGATCCAAGGGCTGTCAAATTTTGCCTAAAACTAATCATTCTCTAAGTAATTATGCATCATATGCAACAGCTGCTTAAACAGCTCATAAAAACTGTGTGGAATCCATATTGGCCAAGAAGACTGTTCTCTGAATGAGGGAGAGGGAGACAATCCACGCATTCCTGGGGACTTCAAAGGAATTTGGCAGGGACGGCCACAAAGAGAGACATACCTCTCGCAGACGCGTACTGTCCATGCAGCTATGATCCAGGATGAGATGCTGAAGACCAGCAGCACAGTGCCTGGGCAGATGGTCATAAGGGTCTTCATGACGAACCGGGTATTGAAGTTGATCTTGTTGAGGGCACCGATGCTGCGAGACGAGGCATCTGTGAACAGCTTACTGTGCAGTAGCATGACACGACCAATCAGGTACAGGCGCAGGAACATTGGGATGGAGAGGATGATGTCCACATCGGCGTTAGCCACTGAAGGCGTGTAGGTAAAGGCCAGCCGAGCGGTCCAGGTAAAGACATACTGGCCCGGGATAGGGTGGATGGCGCACACCAGTAGCTCCAGGACAATGAAGAAGATCCTCTCATATGTCATGGCTATCCTCCAGTCATCTGCCCCGTTGTCCACCATGAACAACTGTGCCAAGAGGAAATATTGAAAAAAGGATATTACCAGGTCATTAAGAGGAAATGAAGTGAAAAGAAGATAAAGTTCAAATATCAAGGAGGAAAGAGATTTCATCATGTCTCTTGCCTTATAATTTATTAGTTTTGATGAGAAATAATTTTCCTGCATGCAGTATAGGGTGAGAAAGATGTGATAATTTTGAAATGGTGTCTGTTTTCACTTTTTTTTTTTTTTTAAATAATAATAAATAATGGTTGTCTACCAATCTGCCAAAGATTTTCCTGTATTCACAATTTACTTTGCTAAGATAATTTGTCTGTTTATTGCTGTGTTCGACTATGCACACTTATGTGAAGTTTGTCTTATGCAGTGAAACATTGCTCTGATTAATCATCCAAATCAGTGAAGCAGTATGTTGCCGTCAATTTAATAGATCATTGCTTTAAGCATTGAAACACAAACAGAATTAGCATATCATTTATCGAAAATGCTATGGGGGGGGGAAAAAAAAAAAAAAAAACCCTTTGTGTCCTAAGTAATTATAGTGTAAAATTCACGCAAAAGACCATTTAAGCATCATCTGTATGTGACTAATACATGAAAGATAATCATCAGATTTTTTTTTTTCCAGAACCGCTTGTCCCATACGGGGTCACGTGGAACCGGAGCCTAACCCGGCAACACAGGGCGTAAGGCCGGAGGGGACACACCCAGGACGGGACGCCAGTCCGTCGCAAGGCACCCCAAGCGGGACTCGAACCCCAGACCCACCGGACAGCAGGACTGCGGTCCAACCCACCGCGCCACCGCACCACCGCACCCCCCAATCATCAGATTAACAAGGCTAATTAGTTAACAACTCTGTTTCATGTGGTCATAAATCACTTTCCCTTTTCTTCCCACTTAGAAGTCACTGGAGTTATTCTCAAGTCAATGTCAGAAACAGAAAACCTTCAGCAACAAATTTTGTAAAAGCCTTCTTTATAATGCATTAGGACCTTTAAGAATAAAAATCTTCTCCATCTTACTTTGCTTTACTATCTTATATCCCTGACAATGCTACAAAATTCCAGTCACCGATGACCTAAGTAACTGCACACATGTACCAGTAATTACTTTGCATTCTACAACAGCCACTGAATGTACTCTCAGACACTCACCTGGATTTCCCGGGCATGGTACATTATAATGAGACCAAGCAATATAACAGTGGAAAGGCTGATAAGGCATTTCAGTGCAAATGAATATGAAGACTCCTGCAAAATGAGAGGGGGGAGAGAAAAGGAGAAGAGAAAATTTAATACATGAAGATAGGTATATGACACCAGGCCTCTCCTACAGGACAGCGTACACAAACCATTTGCTAGAAACAGCAACCCATAATGTTTTTTTTTTTTGCATATTTGCCAGCAGCAAAGTCTTATTATATGTGCTGTGAGAACAGAATGAACAAACATAAGTAGAGGGGAAAAAAGCAGTCAAACAAGAAATGACAAAAATCCCTGGACAGCAGAAAACTAACTTTTGAATTTTTTTAAAAAATAAATTCATTTAGAAGAAAAAAAGGTAAATATACCCCAAACAAAGTTTGATTACAGCGTTTCAGAGGGGTTTTGATGGTGCAAACATGTATAATTGGGATTAATAGCAGGGGGAGCTGTGCAGCTGTGAGACTAAAGGGCCGCAGTGCTGGTGTGTGTGGAGCAGAGCTGCTTATGACAGAATGGCAGCTGTTTCAAAGCATCCTGTCATTCTCACCCCTTCTTCATGCCAGACATGCACACTCCCCTCACAGCACGCCCGTTTACAGTGAAATCTGTGTGTGTGTGTGTGTGTTGGGGGGAGTTGTATTCAGTGTGCTTCTCCTCCTCTTAATGTAATGCATAAATTGTACTTTTGCTAAGATGTTTGTTGCTTTGGACAAAAGCATCTGCTAAATGAATAAATGTAAACGTAATGTAAATGTAGAGCACAGGGGAACCATCTTACACTATCCCACAGGTCTTTTCTGGGCTGCCAAAGGTTACTTATTAACCAGACCATTGGAACTGTGACTTCAGAGGATGATTGTTCACTCTTTGATTTGAGCCTAACTCTCCCAGACCAATTCAGCAGGTGAGCATATGAAATGTCTTTTCTATTTAGGATGTACGGTAAATAAAAACTACATACGGCTGAGTATTGAGGTGGAAAGTTGGACACAGTAGACTGCCAAGGCAGCACCTTGCAGGTGACAGAAGGCCTTTAAGCAACTTTGCCTGGAAATGCTTCAACACACACTAAATTTAGTTTCCATTCCCTCCCACTCCCCACCCTAGGGAGACTTGTATTCTTCATATCACTTATTGCTGTAGCATTTGGGTTAGAGGCCCTTGCCACAAGGCTGATCTGCATAGAGGAAATGTAGCATTCCCCTGTGGAGGACTGGCATCCTATCCAGGGTGTACCCTTAACTAGCCCAGCACTCTGTTGGTCCAGGATAGGCTCTGGACCACCATGACCCTCACTAGGTCAAGCAGTTACCAATAGTGAGTGAGTGAGGGAGGTACATTTTTCTGGCAGAAATGTCTTGTTCATCCTACAGTCTGGAACATCTTGTCCTGAACTTCTGACCTGCTACATACACCCCCATTGCATACTAGGTATAAGGGAATTTTACATCCTTTGCGAACTGGGGGACACATATCCCACTTTATGTGGGAAATTTATTTACTTAAGTAGACTTTGCTATAAACTGTATTCAGAATGAATACAGCAGGAGCATTTAAATCACTGGCATTTTTCTTATGCACGTGCCAGAAAGCAGCTGTGGCATTTGAGCCTTTAGGTAAGAATCTGGGGTGTACAGCGTTATACTTAATGGTTCCCTCAATTATTTATTTATAGGTGGATACTAAGTCAATTCAGGTTACAAATGTGATTTATGGGGCATGCTAGCAAAATATGCCCATCCAGTACAGTTGATGAAGGACACTAAACAGCACCACAACTCAGAATCAGGTCTTTGTGATCTAATTATGACAGGCACTCAAATTTTTGTCTTAAAATTTGCCACTTACACTTTCTTCTAGTTCCCGCTCATAATTCAACACTTCTGTGAATGCATCAGAAAGTATGGATGTCAGAGTATGTTCCACTCTGGTGCACTCCCATCACCTGAAGATTTTGTCACATGGTCATTCAAAAATCACTGCGAGGGCTGTCAGAGGAACAGGACACTGAGGCACACCTCAAGCACTCAACACATTCCTAGGAAGCCACGCTCACCCGAGCTAAAGCATGGCTGACGCAAATATCGTTACCCAGATTACAATGGACAAATAAAACCTACTACACCACATAGTCATGGACAATACATCGGACACAATTGTTTACATTTAATTATTCAGCTGGCACTTTCTTCAAAATTTGAATGTGTTAAGCTACTTATTCAGCTGTACAAATGGGTAAATAATTGTAACTTTATTGACTCAATTTAGGATAAGTACCTTGATCTAGGGTACTACAGCATGAGGTGAGAGTCAAACCTGCATCCTTTAAGTCTAAAGGCAATGGCTCTAAGCACTATGCCGTCTGCTACCACTCTGTGATGCAGAATAAATTATGCGGTATGTGATAATGCAATGTTGCGCAAAGTCCACGGAAAACGGCAAAGTACTGCTGGGTAAGTTACACGTCCATGGTAATACTCTGTAGAGTAAAATGCTGTAATGCAGCGCAGTACACACAAAGTGCGGAATGGAAGAAAGTGTGATAGCAGCAACGCTGTCAAAATGCAGGAAAAACATGCATCTGCTGCAAATGTTCAACAGACAAAACTGCAACTGCTTAAGCTCTGAGTTCTGTCTGCGGAGATCCACCCTGGTGCTCCACTGCTCTTCTAACCCAGGGTTGCATCTGGCAGCTTCTGATAACATTCTGATCAGAGATGTAACCCTCACCCTGAGATGTAACCTTTTCTGCTGCAACACTGAGAACAACAACAAGAACAATAATACTAACAGCAAATTTTCTTTTGGATGCCAAGCTATTAAAGCTGTTGTATCCCCCACCTTGTGGAACAGTAAAGGAATTAATTCACCAAACATTTAAAATTCTTGAACCATTTTCTTAAAAAGCACCTTTTCAGAGACTGAATCCATCAAAGTTACAGAAGTTTAAACAAAGTCTGAACTTGAAATTTCTTCAGAAGTCCTTACTTTTTAAGCCAGTGAAACAGCTGAGTCAATACACAAAAATGTGAATATCTTACATAACACCCTGGTTTTAAAGAACAACCTGTACTAATGCTAATCAGTGTCCAGTAAACGGCAGAAAATATAACATATTATGCAGGAATTTGTTATTTCTGTTGCATCCACTGCTAGACAGCCAATTCTTTCAACATTCAGCCACCCTTACTGTTCAAAATCACACCAAAACTGTTGTATTATTAGTTCCAGAACACATCACAATTACAGTACATATATATTGAAATGTACTTAGAGTATATGTAATAATCAAGGTTACAATAATGAGCCACCTTAGTATTCCTACAATAAATTAGGTTACAAGCACCGTGAGAATAGAAAAGTTTACATCATAACTACTTACCTTAGTGTAAACTCCCCAGGAGAGCTCTGTTTCAGTAACCATGACGACAATGCCAAACATCCCAAAGATCAAGGCATAATCGCTTAGTCGTTTTCGCTTTTCAAAGAGAGCTCTCCGATGGCCCAACTTGTAGCCAATGTCCTTGTTCTTTTTATGTGGTGCAGTGACTCCCTCCCTGGCCAAGCTTTCATTGGACACCTTGCTAGGGTCCTCGCCGTTACCCTTGGAGACCACCACCTCCAGGCCTGAGCTGTGAAGGGTCTGGAGGGGCTGCGTCTCTGAGTCAAGCTCTGCAAGGTTTCGCCGTGATGCCCCCAGGCTACCCAGGGGTCTCACAACGCCCCCATTGTACTTGCAGCTGTTCATGGCTATCTCAGAGAATGGGTAACTGCTCTCAGAGAGGGAGGGCTTGGATCCAGCATGGCTTAGCTTCTTGGGCTCCGCATTTACCTGCCAACAAAAACAGAGCAAAAATACAATGTTACAAATTCATTCTGTACTTGAATCTTATGTCTCCTGTTGCTCATGGAAACAAGAGGACACAAGAAAAACCCTGGCATTCCCAGCATGCTCACAATCATATTTAAGAAAAAAGTGAAGGAGGGGGAGAACATTCCCATAACGACTAGCACATTGTCATACATACTGCATATTAAAATTAGATCTTGCTCAGTTACAGCTCTTGAGTAGTGGAAAGCAATTTTCCCTCTTCATTACCAGAGTAACTTCACTTTGTGCTTGTGTGGCAGAGCGTGTGTGTGAGCATACACACATACGTAAATCCTTTCAATGCTCTTTCAGCAGTCAGACTCACCAGGGTATTTTTAAAAAGAGTTGAGTCTCTGCAAGTTAAGAAACGATTGCTTATTTCCTTATTTACTGAACCAGAGCTGCATTATATCAGTCCTAAATTACAATTAAATAAATAAGCAATGAGCGTGCACAGCGTATTTGTGTTGCATTTGTAGTTCTTGGGCTGTGGTTTTCAAAATATGTCCATGTGGGGTCTGCATCTTCTCCCTCTGTTTGCATGGTTTTCTCTGAACACTGTGGTTTCAGGGTTAAAAGATGCGTTTCGGGTGAACTGGCTGTTAAACTGACTTTAATATCTGCATGTGTCAGCAAGAGTTACACTGATCCGTTGTGTGGATGGGTAAATCATTTCAAGCAGCTTAGTGTACTGCATCCACCATTGCAAGTCCCATTGAACTAAGGTGTCACCAAAATATAGATTAATAATAGTACTGCATAAGAATCCTTGTTTATTGAAACCTTCCAATGAACAAATGTGAGAGAAGGAAACATGCAAAGACAACTATGTAAGACAGAAAGGACTAAGGAAGCTTTATCAATTAACTGCCAGAACTAAAACCTTTACTTGTGGCAAGCAGGGGAAACTCTTGACAGAATGCATATAATTCATTAACCAGATCCAGTCATCATGCCTCCCGACACTAAATTATTCATTTTAACCTGCATAATCATTTAATACACAATATGGGAACATCAGAAGCTACATTTTAACAACAGAATTTTCTGCGAGGCACATATTTTAAGTGGAATAAATTGCACTTCTTGAAGGAAGACAAAGTTAACATTTTGTGCCCTGGATTCATATCCATTTCACCTTATTCTTATTTACGTTCACATTCTAAGGGAAGTCAAAGTTAAAACTAATGTAAGTTTTAGTATCACACTAAAAAGATTCTCATTTAAATGTCCATTCAAGTGAGGAAGCAAGCTTTACACACATTCATTGCTGTCATCAGCTCCAAGAGCATACAGTATAACATGGCTGGAAGAACCCAGAATAACATCTTCCCACAAGAGAGATTATACTAACACTGATCGCATCCAAGAACATTAGGCTGTTAATTCACACCTGTTGATTCTTCCTGTACTGTGCTATAAAATAAATAAATAAATAAATAAATAAATAAATAAATAAACTCATGACCCACCTACTCAGAGACTATTCCTTACCCTTGTAATGTCTTGCAAAGAAATCTGGAATTCCTTCGTACCATATCCACCATCACACAGAACACCATATCTCAGCAACTGAAACACACCATTTTTCCCCCCATATGTATATAGAATTCTGCAGTTATGTAGTGGGCGTGTGGTGGCGCAGGGGGTCTGGCCTGTGCCTGCTCTCTGGTGGGTCTGGGGTTCAAGTCCCACTTGGGGTGCCTTGCGCTGGACTGGCGTCCTGTCCTGGGTGTGTCCCCCCCCTCCAGCCTTACGCCCTGTGTTGCCGGGTTAGGTTCCAGCTTGCCGTGACCCCACTCGGGACAAGTGGTTTAAGTCAATGCGTGTGTGTGTGTGTATTTATGTAAGATTTTTTGGAAGGTCACTGTGTAGCGCAGCTGACCAAGAAAAACCACAACAATCAATGTCATGAACCCTTGAAGTAAAGTCATAGCAAATTTGAAAAGAGATCCAATACTTTGGATTTGTATGCAATCATCAAATACCTTCCCTTTAACAAGTCCCGCTACTCGTGGCTCAAAGGGGTACACGTTTGAGGTCAGGCAGAACACTGCCCATAGCTCTGAGGGCTGCCTGCAGAATGCTGTACTCTAGAGAATGAGTTTACACCATTCACACACCGTTTCCTTGATGGCACCATTACAAAGCATTTTAAGGTTGCACAGCAACTGACCGCTTATGACCGCTTTCATCTTCACAATAAATAAGATATGAGTCTTTTACAAAGTGTGTTTTTACTCTGACTTAAAATCATAAACCACCAATTCCAACTATGCAACTGTAACAGACATCACAAAATAGAGTAATATGGGGACTCATTAAAAGAAACACTTGAAGAACAAAGCAAAGGGTTCATTATCAAGTGGTTTTTAAAATGACAAAGTATGTGAAACAGCAAGAGGGAATAGCACTGAATTTGTTCGCAAGCCTGCATTTGATTTGTTTTGTTAGAATTTAAAAGTTAGCAAAAAATGTTGAGTGACCTATGTTTTCCATGCTTTCACATGTTAGGGCTATTTTATAATTAGGGCTATTTTTTCTCATGTTTATAAAAGAGCATCTAGAGCATATAAGAGGCAATGAACAGATTTTTTTTTTTTTTTTAAAATGGTCATCTTTACTTAACCCATTATGGAGGTTCTCAAAGTCAATCTTTTATATAAATGTTATTTATACATTTTTGTAAGGAACATACAAGCGTTGCTGAAATAACATACTACAACCACCCAGCACAAGTAACTTAAATGAAATCTGCACATACTGTAAGGAAAGAAAACCAGTTTTTTTTTTTTTTTTTTAAAAAAAAAAAAAAAAAAAACTGAATCCTGAATTTCACATACAGAAAACAAAAATCTGTCAGAATCTCTTTTTCCAAGATGAAGAAAAAAAACTCAAGTTTTACCAAGTAGTACACCTTTAAGGTTCTATGGCATAGAAAGGAAAGCGAATATTACAAGAGTATTTACTCGGCAGTAAGCAATTTGTGCTATGCAGTCATTTTCCACATGGCTACTTGCTTGCTTGGCAACAAGGAGGAAGCACCAAGCTATTAACCCACCTGCTGCCTTGTGTGTCCGTGGAAGCGGCTACTCCAAGTCTACCAACTTTTCACAAGTATCATGAAAAATTCAGCCACAAAGACAGACATCCAAACACATTCACAGGTGGATGCTTCCATCAAGTGCAAAGTAAGAACCTGGCCAAGTCCAAACCAGCACAAAATTACAAGCAAAACGACTCCACCTGACAGAACGGCTTTTCTCGATCTCAGCATAGCTCATCCCGCACTCCTCCTTATTCCAGTTGTGAATTTCACGCTACATTCTGCCCTTACGAGCTGGGATTCTGCTCACGACGCAGAGCGGTTTCAACGAAGCACTGCAGCACTTTCATGCCCTGGCTCTCGCTCTCACTCCCTTCCCTCTCTCACTGCCACAAAGGCTTCAGCGTTTTACAACGGATTTTCTTTGAGAGGTACGGTACATTGCTGCTGGAGCACTCTCCGACTGCAACCGGTCAAACTCCCAGTCAGAGCTGCGGTGACTGCTTTAAACAAGGGCTGTCTCTAACCAGGACTCTGGCAGCCAGAGGGAGGGGGAGAAAGACACATGGAGTGATGAGGGTGGAAGACAGGGAGACGGATAGAGCAAGAGATACAGAGAAAGAGAGAGAGCGAGGGAGAGAATGAGTGAGAGCGAACTAGACTTTCGCAGGCATGCAGCACATTCAGTAGCAACTCACTGTCAGATGGAGAAACCCACACAGCCCATCTTCCGTCCATTTTCCTTGCTTTAAATACCAGCATCCCCCTCTTCCTCTTTTCAAAAAGAGCACTGTTTTTTCTTGGGACACATTTGATCACTTTCTCTGCTCTGGCCCACCAGCACCAAGAGCTGCTCACAAACAGGGGTTCTTATATTTTCCTTTGAATAGAACCTGTGTGCCCAGGCTGGGCTTGAGCTGCTGCCTACAGCAGCCTGCACTGACACAGTGGAGAGATGGAGAAGGAACAGAAGAGAGAGAGAGGGAGAGAGAAAGAGAGAGGGAGCAAAAGAATGGGAGGGAGAGAAGGGAAGGAGAGAGGGAGGGCAGGGGGAGAGGGGAGGGAGAGAGAAAAAGAAAGAGGAAGGGAGGGAGGGGGGCCTTAAGGAAGAGATACAAGCAGCTACTGCAGAGTTGCAAGCTGTACCAGGGATAGTCTGTCATACTGCAGAGAGAAAGTGAGACAAAGGCAAATATGTACCACTGGTTGTCTGTCTGTACATCTGCAGAGCCAAAACACAAGAAGTCCTTCATTACCTGTAACAGCCAATGGTCCTGAACATGCTGCTCACAAGCTGCATTAACAAAGCTGAGCTCCAAAAGGTCCCCAAAGCAACACTAGTCAGTCTGTCACTGCTGCATTTGTTTACAACTTGAACCATTTTTTTGCCTGTACAGAGAAACAAGACCACCTACAGTCATTTTGTCCGAAACCTCATAGTTTGTGTGTCCATAAATATATCTGTACATACAGTATAGCTGCATAACAAAATGTGACAACTGTACTCAATACTTTTAAACGCCATCATTTCCAAGCTTACATGGTGAAAAAGTTCAGTAAAAGCAGAAAAAAACAAATATGAACGGTGTAACATAGGAATTCATTGCTTTCTTCTATACTGCAGTAATTATGTACAAAATAAATCAGAAATGTAACCCTTATTTAGTTTGTACCAACTTCCTTTCTCATCAGCAAGTAATTTATTCATTACTGGATGATGTAATTTGTTAGTATAATAATAATAATAATATTATTATTATTATATATATATTATTATTATTATTAAGAGCATAACTGCAGCTGCTACAAAATCCATTTCTATAAATATCTATATATTTCTATATCAATTTCTATAATCCTTTTTCTATAATTTCATCTATATATTCACTATTCCTTTCAAATTAAGTCTATAAACATAGATGGATTTTGAAAATTACCATTTTTCCTGAATGTTAGTTGCATTGCAACTCCCATTTCTCAGAGGACTGAGCAGGGTATCAATCTTGCTTAGAAGTAATGCCAGTGAAGATGATGCTATCTGCCCCTCTCACTGTGGCACCAAGCCTATTGTTAACGCCAACTGCAGAAGGCGAGTGCTGAAACATTCAGCAGCCTCAAGGCCCATTTCTATTCATTTCAATTCCCCTGGTGCCTGTTCTACACTGATCATTCACATGCTCAGTTATGTTAACACAGCCCTCCTGCTGTACTTAACCATGCAGTCTCTCTGTACTGGGTCACTCAGTAAAATAAAAACTTTTCATTCTAACAGTTTTTTTACAAAAACTTTTAAATTTTTATTATTAAAAAAAAGAAACAAGTAACACAAAAGACAAACCGCAACTATATCCTGCCATTTGATACTGACAAACTAATTTCCCAGAATGAAAAACTGGATGGATTTTCCAAATTTAATGTGTGTGTCTGTATTAAACACAGAACAAAGTAAGACAGTAGAACTGTTATTCAAAGACTAACCAGGTTTACTTAATAATGAAGTAATAACTAAAGTCTGATCCTACACACAGGACATACAGAAAAAGGCTTTAACATGTCAGATGCAACACAAATTCAAACAGCCTTAGCCATGGAGACAGCTGAAAAAAAAACTATACATAGACACAGCAAAGCATACTCAACACATTCCCTTAGCCAAAAGCATACCGATACAGCAATTAATCCTTTTTCACAGAAATTTATTCTCCAACCGATGCACTGAAACAGAACATGTTTTCTGGTAGGAAAAATAAAAAAGAATCCATGTCTTGCTGTCCAAATATGCAATGAGTAAAAATGGCCTCTAGATTATAATTATACTGTTAAAACAATAATAGACACTAATTCAGTTTTAACTAGAATTAAATATTCTGGACGAGTCATGCAATTCCATTAACCATCACTTTGCCGCATGTACTCTTAAAAAAATAATCTTTATGTTTAATTGTGCTTTGCGTTTATCAACCAGTGGACAATATACAGCAATGAACGCTAGAAAGTGATCCTCCAGTGAAATTCCTACTGCAGCTGATATCCCGAGTTTGTTGAGGCAAAAAGCTACATGGGTTTATATACATAGCTATAATTTTCTAAGTTGCCAAAATCATAAGACAAATCCCCACATGCCTGTAGTGTACTGAGTCAATCTGATGTGTGTTGCAAAACAAGCTATGTAGTTCAGCGAGTGACATGAACTGCAAAAAATAGCATGTACAATATATACATTGTTTTGTTGTTGCCCATGTGTGTCTGAACACATTGGTCTGGGGTGTCTCCCTCACACCTCCCATTTCTCCTTCACCCTCCCAGCCAACCTCAGTCTATACAAATCCAATTTAGAAAATCCATTCGGGCATTGAATTTGCACCTACTCAGATCTCCTATCAAGCTTTCTATTTCTCGCCCCCCCTCCGTGTAATGAGATGTCCATAGCAAAAACATTAGGGGTTATGACGCGCGCGCGCACACACACACACACACACACACACACACACACACACACACACACACACACACACACACACACACACACACAATCCCTCCATACCACTCCCTCTTCTATCAGGCATTTGTTCACAGCAAGGTTGAATACCATTACTGTCACAATGTAATAAAGTGTCATACTGCGACGCTTATGACTTAATATTATATGGAAAAAAAAATTTCTAATATGTAATTGAAAAAAGAGAACGAGGTAAAACCAAACCGATCAACCACAGTATTTATTCCATCAACAGATATGTACCTGAAGTTCCTAGTTGTCAAAAAAGGGACACTCTCTTATAAGTTTTCAGTCTCAGTACCAAACAGCTGGACATCTATGAAAATAATAAAACATCTAAAAAAAAAGCACGCAAGACATACTTTATCATATCTTATTGCATATTAATTTTTGTGTACAGTGGAATTCAGCTGATTGATGGTGATGCACTTTTAGGTCTAGACAAACTAAGAATTTATATGGTGAATAAAACTGACTGCAAACTCCTGCATAACTTATGACTTCAGCTGTGTTGGCAAAAAAAAAAAAAAAAAAATCCTAATTTTAACTATTTTCTAAACCATCATTCAATTAGTTCATTCATTAACCCAAAGCATTCGTTTAAGCGTTTAAGGCATAGATTTGTCAAATACGACCAAGTGATTCACAATTATTTCCCTATTAATACCCAAGTAAATTTAGCATAAATTTCACAAATTTAGCCACTTTTTATTAAAAGTAAAAAAAAAAAAGAAAAAAAAAAAAAAAAAAAAAAAAAAAAAACTAGGTGTACTGTATGGCATAATTAAAGAGATGCAGTGCTATAACTAATGTTAAAAATGGATTATGCTTTAAAAATGTAAAGATGCTTTAACTGCATTGACATACAAGAGGAGTTTGATTACTTTAGAATCTTAATGTCCAGGGTACAACAATGTAATCTTAAAGCACACCGGCACATTACTTGCATTGTCACTTAAGTATTCTAACTTTTAGGTATTCTGGCTGTCTATTGTTATTCATTGTTATTGTTACCAGCATTATTTATTGTTTTGTTTTTGTGCAGCACTATATTGTTTTTTGTCCATAGTCTGTGGAGAAGCACTCAGACAAGAATTTCATAGTACTTTGTACCCAGTACTTGTACTTATGACAATAAACCTTGAACTTGAAATAGATACTTCTGACTTCTCTGACACACTGACAATTCCAACCAATCACAAGTGAACATCAATTAAGACAAATCTAATCACAACTGAAATAGAAAATTCAATACAAATATCAAGTCATTTAGAGGACAGTTGAATTACAACATTCAGTTACTTGTACGGTGCAGCTTGAAAGTATGCGAACCCCTAGTTTTATCACGAAGCCAATTCCACATGTTGGTAGAGGAAGTCATCCGTGTAGTAGAAAAATGGGACAAGTGTGGATGTAAAAATAAGTAATTCATTTCATTGGTTGCAGCAAGCAAGCAAGCAAGTAGAATCAAAACATTTAAGATGAAATTAGCTTTTATACATTTATTGTATTGTTTTACACAAGAATAATTACCTTCCCTAGAGGGTTCACATACTTTCAAGCAGCGATGTTTACCCAATCATGCAGTAGAGTAATTTTCATACAGTGAAAAAACCTTACTCAAAAGTACTACAGTGGAAGCAGGATTTGAATCCTCATCCTTTGAATGCAAGGCAGCAGCTCTAACCATTAAACACTGCTCATTTTTAATTTATTATAAATACACTATTAAAATGTACCTATAAAATCAATTATTAAAGTGATAAACTACTTTAACAACAAATAATCTTACACATACAATAAATTACCTTAATTCTGATGTCAAATGACTATCTAGCGGCAAACATTTGTGAAACAAAACAAACGGCCCCTAACCGCATGGTAGCTGTATGCTTTACGGAATGTAAGCTATAAGCAGTGAGCCATCAAACTTTATTTCTTGATATCATAAGCATCTACAAGAGAAATTATAAAAATATCCCCATTCAGGGTATAACCTGTTTGGCATTCTATACTTCCTGATTGAACTCTGTATTGGACAAGTGCTTATTAATAAGCAAATGAACAAAATTATAAAATGTAAAAGGCAAGCTAGAAATATTTTATTTTTGTAAGTGTATTACCACTGTCATGCAAAAAGACTTATTTAGGTAGTTTAATGAATTTTAACAGTTTGTGCCATATTTCTTTTTTTAAGAAATAACAGTAATTCAACCCTCTTGGAACAGGAATTAACCTAATGGGATATATTTCATGGAAGGAAGTATGTGAAAGGTGTATATGGCTGATACTTAATGGGCAGAGATCAGGTTATGTATAACCCAAGGTGAGTTCAGTTCATCCAAGTATTTTCCACTTCAGAGGATGAAATTACTGTAAATGACACCAACTACTTATTTCCACAACTCATTATAAGCAACTGCATTTAAAACCACTTGTTAAGCTCTGAAAAGTAAATGTAATCTTGAAGTGCCATTACATTTATTTATTTATGTTTTCTCCAAAGCAACTTCCAATGAACTCTATGTAGTGTTATCAGCCCACACACCTTATTCATTGTGGTGACTTGCACTGCTAGATACACTACATTCAATGGGTCACTCATCCATACATCAGTGGAACACACACACACTCTCTCTCTGTATCACTCACACACTATGGGTAAACCTTAACAGCATGCCTTTGGACCGTGGAAGGAAACCAGAGCACCAAGACACAGGGAGAACACGTAAACTCCACACAGACTGAGCGAGGATCGAACCCACGTCCTCTTGCACCACCCAAGTGCTGTAAGACAGCAGCACTACTTGCTATGCCACTGTGCTGTATATTCTAATACTATGGGAATATCAAAATATGACATATTATTCCATATGCCGGAAGTAAAACTTGAGTTTTTTCTAGATGTTTCCTTGTACTAAAGTCATTTATAGACAAGTTGTTTCCATGCTTCTTTGACATTAATTAATCACCATATATAAAGTGCAAGCTGTATACAGGCTTAACAGGTGTTCAATAATTCAGAAGACTAATTAGTGACTGCTGTTTGAGTTTTGTGACCTTGGGCTAAATTCTGGCCACCTGGATCCAATATGTAACCATAAAAATTACCCTGTCAAAAGTAATCTTGTGTAATTGTCCCACTATACACCTTGGCTCTCTACTAAGTATTTTGACATTGTCCTGGTTTTGAAACTTTCAAACACTGTGGTAAGCTCTAGCAGTTGTTCCCAACCTTTTTCCCAAGTGATCTCTAAAAGAAGTAAAGTACTGCTATATAATTACACAATTCACTGGTGACTTTTCGGACTGGAGAAATATTTTGTGGTGGGTGTGATTTCCAGGACATTATGGATCACTTCTGGGAGTTGGGTGGGACACACTGATTTCTGAGAGATTCATAGAACTTCCTAGAGACTTGGAATGTCTGTATGAATAATTCCTGAATCTCCTTTTCTGAAAACAGACATGAAGTATGTATATGAAATATTCAAAGACATTTTTAATTATACCACTTTTTTTTTGAACACCCTTCAAATTAAATTGCCCAGGCTAACCCTGTGGGAAGTCTGACAGGCTCCTGTGGGTATCAAAACTTCGTGGCTGGGAAACCATGATCCTTCATGTGTCCTAATTTACACGCATCCATTGATTTACAAACTTTCTTAATCTGAAATTTCAGCTTGAAGGCTCTTGTCTTTTAAAAATGGCTTTTTGATATCCTAAGGGGGGGGGGGATAAGTCATCCGAAGCATGTCAAAAAAAATTTTAAAAGTAATAATGAATTAAAAACTACACATTACTCTGCAGTGATTAGATATCCAATATTTCCTAAATAATTTTTAAAATCAAATTTTTTTTTTTTTTTTTTTTAAAAATTGCTATTGCAAGGTCTTCCTCACTTCCCCATTTTCATTCACCAGCTGTCCAGTGCAAAGTCACGGTGGTCCAGAAGGAATCCAGAAAGTAGAGGGAATGAGGCAAAATACACCATGGATGGGCTCCCAGTCCCTTGCATGGCAATGACACACACACACACACACACACACACACACACACACACACAGATAAGGTTTCATTCATTATCCCAGCATTAAAAGGTGCAAATGGAAAGTAACTGTATATTTACATTTATTCATTTCGCACATTTACTTTTATTTATTTAGAGGGTGTCTTAATCTCCAAGCAACATGCAAGGTGACTTACAGCACCCGACAACCATACACCAGAGCAATGCAATACACATCCAAACATGCACACTTTTGACTGTGACAGGAAACCAGAGCACCAAGAAACCTACGTGAGAGAACATACAAACAGACTGCTGAATACAAAGTCAGATTCAGTTTCACAATTCTGTGCTGCTCTCTTTGTCATTTGTTGCGTTTTAGTTTTGACAAAGTCTTTTAGCATTTGTCTCGTATAAATGGGTGGCACAGCAAGTAGCGTTGCTGTCTCACAGCGCCTGGGTGGTGTAAGAGGACATGGATTGGATCCCTGCTCAGTCTGTGTTAGAGTTTGCATGTTCTCGTGTCTGCGTGGGTTTCCTCCGGGTGCTCTGGTTTCCTCCCACAGTCCAAAGACATGCTGTTCAGGTTTCCCCCAGAGTGTGTGAGTGACACAAAGAGAGTGTGTTTCACTGATGTATGGATGAGTGATCCATCGTAAGTAGTGTATCTAGCAGTGTAAGTCACCTTGGTGAATAGATCAGAACCCTGATCTATTATAAATAGAATTCCATCAGCATTACTATCAATAAGTCTTACGGTAAGAAGACTGATTTACACTGGTGATAAGTTATTGCTGCTGCACTTTTTCAGTGCAATTATTCAGAATCTCCACTGTCTCGGGTAATCACAAATTTATTCAAACTGTGGTATCCTTTAGTTTCTCACAGTCACTGCTGAGATTGAAAGCACTGAGGTCTCAAACTCAAATTAAAGCAGGCTGCGTTACCCTGTAAACGCAGAATTAATTATCCATTACCAAGCCAAAGGGCCACCAAGGGGCCAAAACCGTGACCACTTGTTCACAGTAGGCTCATACCAAGCAATGTTTAAACATGCTTCATACCTTACATACAAAATCTAACAGTGTAACAGAAAGCACAGGTCAAGATGTGTGGCTAAATGATGCAAGTCCAAGCCAGGGTAAAAATGCTCTTTCTGTCTTTGACAATGAACATTACCTTGCCTTTATTGCCATTTAAATGAAGTGTTCTGTCCCAGTATCGGGGATCACAACAGTCCTCTGAGGAGTACACGCAATTACTGTAGATGCCCCATAAAATCCCATGGGTCTTCAGACCTTCTCAGACACTTCATCTAGAAAACAGATGACTAGTATTTCATTTTTTTTTTAGAAGTAGGACATTAAACATATCACTCAAGGCTTTCCACAAATGTATACCAAAAAAGAGCAGGATTGAGTGGTTCAAAGGTGAAAACTGGACACTTTCTTTTACAGTGTTCTGTTTATTATTTTTTTATTTATAAAAACTTTTGAGACTGGTCATTTGCAACAGTGCTTGCTCATAGACACTATCAACCTTAGAGTGAAACTAGTCATGCACCCTATTTCTTGAAGTCAGTTTTCTTTGAAGACAATGAAAACAGTAAAGCCCCTGAGGAGCCATTCGTTTACCTACCTAAACCGCATCCTATTTTTTGAACCTTGAAGTGGAGGAAATGTTCCATTGAGATTCTGAGACAAACTATACTAATATAAAGATACATTCCATTAAGCAAATTAATGTCCATTAATTTTCCCTCAGTGATGCATACTCTAACATTTAAAGATAGGAAGTCATACCACTAAGTCATACAACAATTAAAGTATTCTCCTACATAGTACTGAGCTCAGGCTAAAGAATGGATTTTATCAAGAAGTAAAGACTCTAAAACAAAAAATTCAAACCAAATGCCACAATTACTTTTTCTAGCTCTTGCAGAATCAAGAAGTACCTGTAGACAGATTCATCTCTGCTATACTGGCAAAGAACTGTGTGCTATAGAAAATCAAATCACCCTGATTTGATTTAAGTTTGAAACCACATCTCAGAGCATCCCATTTAGCAAGAAAGATGATGTGATGATGGATTTCCAAGCAACAGCAAAGTACACAGAGAGCACTTGCCACATGTCAGCAGATACAAAAATATTTTCAATGGCAGAAATGTAAGTCACACAGCAATAAATATTCAAAAAAAAAATCTCAAACTTGGAAAGAGTTAATTGTCTTCAGTGATACAGGTACTGTCTGAATCTCATGAAGTATATACAATTATTGCTTTTATTAAAATTGTTAATTTGTTGAGACAAGGCAGTAAAATCCAGGGTATACCCTATGGTGTGCCTTATGCTTTCTGTGATTGGCCTAGATCACCATGATCATGTGCTAGATAAGTGGTTTCTGAAAAAAAGATGGCTAGTACTATTTACATTTTAAGGCTGTATAAAAAAAAAAAAAAAAAAAAAAGTAACATCTAACAGATATGACTAAAGTTTGGGTATAAGCCTTTTCTTTATTTCCTTTCTACAGTATATTACATTCAGGTTAATACATCAGATTTTGAATACATTTGCTTTCTTCACATTGAAACAAAGCATAAAGCATAGATTTAATAATGAATACTGAAACAGTTTTCTACTCATTTACACCATTACTTTTAAGCCATGTTTGTTAGGAAATAAAGTAAATTGCACAGTTTATGTTATCACCTTCCAAGGAGGTCTCATTCAATTCACTCCCCTTTGGTGTCTTCCCAGTATCACTAGGTACAAATGTAAAGACCCAATGATTCTGAAAGGGCAAACAGAAAAGGGGGGGTTCCTCATCTGCATGATTCTGCCCATTATTTGCACTGCTTCAGCTGTTGGGGGGAGATATAGAAGATACTCCTCATACCCACCCCTGTAGAATTTTCTATCAATACAAATAAAGTTACTGTCTAGCTTGATTGTGTTGTATAAGGGAAAAAAAGTTCTGGATATTATGCTGGCAGCCCCAGCTATGGTTTTCCTCTGCAATGATTTTTTGAAATGAAATTAACCGTGGTGCCTGAATTTCCTCAGGGGCCTCCGGTGTAAATTGACTCCATTTAAATGTTTTTTTTTTCCTGTTAAAAAGAAAAGAGGGGGCAGTGCAATGTGGAGGACAGCAGCAGAGAAACTCCTCGTTTGAAGAATTAAAAGCAGGAAAAACGGACCACTCAGTCCACTCCTATGCATATAATATATAGCACCGTGCTGCATTACATAGATTGCTACACAGCTTTCTTCCACCTTCTACAGTATGTCTGATCACTTCCCAGTAAAATTCTCTTCCAGTTCTCTGACTTGCAGCTACCAATGTCCATGATTCACATTTGCATTTAAATGGAATCTAATCCTGTTACTTTCCTGTCTGTTTCCTGTTGATTTTCAAAACAGTGTAGTGCATGCTATTTTTTCATGGGCATGATAGTATAATTTTGCCATTTCCCTCCATTTAAAACCAAGATCAACTGTATACAGATGAAGATACATTTGTATTGTTGTGCTGGTAATGTGAAATGAAAAGAAAAGCTTGCATTAAAAAAAAAAAAAATGGGTTGGCAAATCCAGGAAACTCAAATTCCAACAGTAACAGATTCAGATTACAACACAAGCAAAGATTAGCAGTCAAATATCAATCTTTTAAATTTACATTTACCTTTTTCTTAAGCTTTTGATTAATTAACGTCCAATACTTATTTTACAAATTGCATTTTAAGTCTTACCTTTTGTTGACTTTTAATATTTCTTTACTCTGTTTTTACAGGGTTCAAGATGTTCACCAAGAAACATCTATCAGGCCACGGTACTGTGTTATATAGAGCCGATAGTCAAAACTATGGTATCTCAATTTGCCACCCTGCCTTAATGTTGACAAAGCCTTTGTTTGGACAGATTTTCTTTGCCTTCAACATCTTGCCACCCATTTCCTTAACAGTTCATTTTCGACTCCACCCCGGAGGAGAGCATGGCAGAGACAAGAAGCTGAAACTATGTGGGCTTACTGAGTGCTTCAATCAGATAAACTCCAAGACCAGGCTTTCCCTTCCAAGAATTCAGTACCACTGTCCAGGAGAGACATTTCTTACCTTATTCCTCATATATCCAATGCTGTCATGTATCTTTGGGGGGGAAAAAAAGCTAGCTAGCTTTTACAACTTTGAATGCCCACATATCTAAAGTGGCTTGCAGGAAGTAGTTTGCACAGCAGGATATTTCTGAGACAATTTGGGTTGACTACCTTGCTTGAAGGGAAAGCACCAGTGCTGTACCTTAAACCTTCCACATTCCTATCAAGGTAAGGAACCCAGCTACTGGCTGTTCTCTAATCCAACTTTTCTAAAAGCATTTCTTGGCAAAATACAGAGACCGTTCATTTTCGAGTAGTCTTATTTCTTTCAGCAATCACAGCCCATGCCAACAGCAGTAACACCACAGCAGAATCACTAACCAACATAGTAGGAGATGAAAATGAAAGAGTATGACTGAAGCCACAGCAAAACTCAACCACCAAATTAATAATACAAGCTGGTAAGAACAGTGACTTTCCCCTGGAGATTTACCTAGGCCAACAACTGTTTTAATGGCAAAACAAAGTCTTCTATGAGATTTTGAAAGCAGTTTTAATAGTTACTCTTTGTATTAGAAATGAGAGTAAAATTGTACCAGTATGTAACAGAGCTGGGAATTCAGTTTGAGTCATTCATAGTTCATGTTCAGTTGAATACACAAATACACAGTAAATTAACATACTTGCTGATCTGAACAGAAAGTCAAAACAAAAAAAATACAAGTAATTTCATAATTCAAAATTTTTTACATTTAAAGACAGGAGTATAGAGTATAAATCAGAGTTAGTCTACTGTGAAATGTGTATGTATTAAGTCTTACTGTTTCTATTTGTGTTATGCAACTGAAAGTTAATTCACTACATGAATTCAGCTATTTAAGGATTTTCAGTTAGCAGATGGGATAATGAAATCTAAAAGTCTCTGAGCACCAGCAGAATAATGTATATGATGATTATAATTCAAACTTATGCTAATCAAAATGCTGATATTGTCTACAAAATATAAATGTAATTTTTATTTTGTGCTTTGAAAGTTCAGCTTCACACAACAGAAAATGCTGCAACAGCTATGGAATCATTTAAAAATTTAAATGTCCATATGTCCAAAAGTCAGAAATTGCAAGATAAAACCAAATAGCACAGATAGACAAGCTCACAATGACAATACAAACAACCTAAGATTTAATTAAGATCAACAGTTACAGCACTTTATTGAAAATACCTCTAAGACAGGAAACAAATACCATATATTTTACTGGTCTCCCATGATCAAAAGCCCGAGTTATATTATATACCAGCAATATTACTCACCTCATTTTAACAAAAACAGTTCAACTTGTATGGAACCCTGACCACTTTCAGCTACTGAATATTACAGCCCTTGACAAAAGAGAGCTCAAGGCAACAAAGTGATTAAGGACATGGGTTTCAAACCTGAAGTTGTCAGTTCATGTCCCAGAGGGGCCCTTCTGTAGCATCTTTGAGCAAGGTGCTCAAACGAACCACATAGGTGTTTGAGCAGGAATAAATGTTTATTGTAAATAGTTTTTTTCCACAATTCCCAATCACCATGGGGGTTGACAGGGATTATGAAGGGGTGAGTGCTTGTTGGGGAGTGTGGAGGCTGGCTTGAGGCGCAGGTCCTTGAAGAAAAGTGGTCCTCGGACCAAAAGTATTTTTCCCATTGGTGTGTGTAGATACCTCTCGTGGTGTGCTGTGTTCTAACAAACATTCATAATGAAGAGTGCCCACGACTCCTTTGCCCCATCCAAACCCAGAGTGCCGTGCACTACATTACATTTATTCACTTAGACGCTTTTCTCCAAAGCGACTTCCAATGAAGTTCATGTAGTGTTATCAGCCCACACACATTATTCACCAAGGTGACTTACACTGCTAGATACACAACTTACAATGGGTCACTCATCCATACATCAGTGGAACACAATCTCTATATCACTCACACACTATGGGGGGGAACCGGAGCACCTGGAGGAAACCCACACAGGTACGGGGAGAACACGTAAACTCCACACAGACTGAGCAGGGATCGAACCCACATTCTCTTGCATCACCCAGGCACTGTGAGATAGCAGTGCTACTCGCTGTGCCACCGTGCCGCCCACATTACATATCATACTGCTCTAATACAAGAACCAACTGCATAAGTGGGTAAAATATTCACTTTGGATAAAAGTATTTTGCTGAGCAAATAAAATTACTGCAATTCTTGAGAACTGAATACAGGAACTCCTCGGTTTATGAACTTTATCAGAAATTTCAGTATAATGGCTCTTGGCTTTTGATGCCCAAGTTCAATTTATAGAACAAAACCACTACGATGAAATTTATCCAAAGCGTGTCCAAAAGATGCACATCATGCGAGCGAAGGGGAAGTGCGGTAATGTACTATAATTGGGGCATCTGCGAGATCTCTATCTGCTAGTGTTAGGAATGTGAGCAGGTTGCTTTAAGAGAGTAGAGTGTTATGTGGAAGTATATGAAATTGCACAGGGATACCTATCAGCCATATTAGGTGTGTTATTTAACTGAATGATTCCAGAGACAGCAGAGCAATTAGCAGGAAAAGTTTACCTGATGGTTCTTCCAAATATCTATATGCATTTTGGCAAGTGTGAAGTTTTACAGAGCTGTTCACAAACAGTGGATCCCTGCTTGATTTATTGCTCATCCTGCAGAGAAGTGATTAAAAAGAAGAAGTAGAAATTACCCCAAAGCAGTAACTCCAGAAAACTGCCATGGGTTATTTAAGCATTGTCTGTAAGCAAAACAGCAAAAAGTAATTTTTGTGCAATGCACTTTTTATCATTTCCTGATGTGTGTCACTTTGTGGGGAGGGGGAGCATCTACTAGACGAATAAATGTTTTACACTGTGCTAAAATCATTGTACAACACCAATGATAGCTATAAACCAATGTTTAAGTGATATTTGGGAAAACTGGTTTAGGGTTTTTGGATGTGCTGGGAACATATTACCATTTTTCTCATTAAAATAATGCAAAAACTTTCAGTATCAAATTTTTCTATTCACACTTTTCAAGAATGGATTTTTTTAAATTGAAAGATGCATTTACTTCATTTAAAAGAACAAGAAAACGTAATGATTAACTTGTCACATAAAGATGCCCGTTATTCTCCACTATGAAAAATATCTTTTACAAACACAGCAGCGACTGGGGGGAATCTGTCCCGGGGTTTGTAACACCCTTGAATTTACTGCTTGTTACACTGTCATATTGCTCATCCAAATAATTATTTTCAAACTTGATTTGACCAAGTTTCCTTCCCATTTTTCCCTAAATTAGTGTAGAAATTATTCTACCACAATGAACATGAGGACTATCAAGGGGCAACTTCCCAACACACACACACACACCGAAACCGCCTGTCCCAAGTGGGGTCGCAGCGAGCCGGAGCTTAACCCGGCAACACAGGGCGCAAGGCTGGAGGGGGAGGGGACACACCCAGGACATGACGCCAGTCCATCGCAAGGCACTCCAAGCGGGACCAGCTTTCCAAAATCATTTTGGCCATAACCACCACAGTGATTCATATACAGAATATGCATAATTCAAATAATAATTAAATTTACATTTATTTATTTAGCAGACACTTTTCTCCAAAACAACTTCCAATGAACTCTATGTAGTGTTATCAGCCCACACACCTTATTCACTGCGGTGACTTACACTGCTAGATAGACCACTTACAATGGGTCACTCATCCATACATCCGTGGAACACACTCTCTCTGTCACTCGCACACTGTGGATGAATCTGAACAGCATGTCTTTGGACAAATGCATGTGTTTTGTGTTCTGTCACATGAATGCATGAAATATATATCGAGCTCAAGGTTCACTTCCCAATAAAAAGTAATATAAAAGCTAAACTGACTTCCACTTTAAATTTTCTTTTAGCTCTTCTTACCAATAGCCACTATAATAGTCACACAGTTTAAGGGGGGGGGGCGGGGGGGGAGAATTGCTTCAGAAGTACTCCTATAAAAATCAAAGCAATACACATGTACAAGACCATCTGAAATTCATAGAAAAAGCAGTGTGGTCTGCAAATGTGAACAGCTTCAGCTACAAACACACAGCCCACACACTATGTATTTGAGTTACACTGCATTGAAGACAATCCATACATTACAATAATAATAATAATAATAATAATAATAATAATAATAATAATAAATATACACTTAAACCACACACAGGAATAGAAAAGTTTGTTCATTTGTCTCAAGGGACAATAAAAACTTTAGCAAAAGGTCTTTGCGAGCTTACGGTGCAAATAACCATCATTTCACTGACAGAAGTACACAGCAAATAAACATTTTTCAGCTTAGCCATTTAAACAATGGAAGGCCAGGTAGAACACAGGGCCAGATTTCATAAGACAACTTGTTACTGCCAAGCAACTTAAACTTGCAACACTTATGACACTGACAGATGGTACAGTTCAGCTGACAACTGATTCTTGGTAGCAGTCAACTACTGGCTCCTGTCAGGCAGGTTCATAGTATTTACAGCATCACAGACTCAGGACTTCCAAATATTGCATAAACTACAGAAAAACCAATTTACAACAACTACATTTTTGCATTTTATTTTTATATACATTTGAAGCAGCATTACTAATATACTGTTCTTAGAGTGGTATAGTGATTCCAGGTTTGAATTCAGACAAGGCTTTGCATGGGTTCCACCCACATTGGCATGGATTACCTCTGGGTACTCTTGTTTCCTCCTGCATTCCAAAAATTTGCTATTCAGGCAACTTTAAAATTTACCCTTAGTCTGCAATTGTGCAAGTAAATGCATATATGCAATTAGCATCCTCTCCAGGTGGAACCTGCATTTTACACAATCTGTGCTTTCTGAAGTAGCTCTGGATCTTTCAAACTAACTGAGGAAGCAGTTATCAAAAACAGAGGAACATATCAGTCGTGTCACTATAGTCTTATCATGCATTTTATAACTTCCAGCCAAGATGAAAAGAAAAAGGCTGAAATATTCCCTTCAAGGTGGCGCAGTGGGTTGGACCAGGTCCTGCTCTCCAGTGGGTCAGGGGTTTGAGTCCCGCTTGGGGTGCCTTGCGACGGACTGGCGTCCCGTCCTGGGTGTGTCCCCTCCCCCTCCGGCCTTACGCCCTGTGTTACCGGGTAGGCTCCGGTTCCCCGCGACCCCGTATGGGACAAGCGGTTCTGGAAATGTGTGTGTGTGTATTCCCTTCAAAATAATGAAGATTTTCTGGCAGAAAATCTTCATGTCTAAAATACTGAAATTAGCCAGATTAAAAAGTAGTAAGAGATTTAACGGAATTTTACAATCATACCACATATGTGGACTGAGAAAAACTGCAGAGGAGCTGAGAAAAACTTAGCTGAATATGTAAGTTGTTGATGCAAATATGAGCCCAATGGCCTTTTTTTGGAAATGCTGCAGACATCTAATGGTTGCAATAAAGCTGCATGATCTGCACTTTGATGGACAGTATATTTATCACAGCTAAAAGATCAAAACGATGCAGCACAAGGCTTTGAAAGACAATGTATAAATAAATGTGACTCAGAAAAATATAGAAAGAAACTGAGCGAGAACTTCTCCAGAATAACCGGTGGCAGTATGCCTGAATATAGCATCCTGGATTTGGCACAGGACCCTTGCTCCTCAACAGTTTGTAGAGGAGCCATTCCACCTGGTGATGGATGCAGGAAAGGCCTGCAACCTGAGTAAGGCCTATGACACTGTATTGGGTTACACCCTTTCCTATAAGTGGTGAGGACGTGAGTAATTACATGTGAGCCACAATAGCATAGGCTGTGTACTCTTACATAACATCACAGCACACAGTATCTGTCTTCAACGACTTTCAGTCTTGCTAGGGCTGTGCAACTCATCTGCTGAAATTTCACATCGATTTATGTATAATTTAGCAACCGGTTATCAGCCAATATGTGATTTGTGTGAAAATATACATTAAAACAAAGAGTATTACAAAACAAGACTATTAATATAAACAAGCACCATCACAGAGCATGCTACTGATAAAAATAATAATTGTTGCTTTCAATTGGGGAGGGGGGGGGGGAATCAATGAACACATTAAACTTATAATGGATAAAATGAATCACTCAAAGCCATGACAGAATAAAGGGATTATTATTTACATTTATTCATTTAGCAGATCCCTTTTTCAAAGTGATTTACACTATCAGGTATATGCTACTAAGCTACTTGCTCATTATGGAACTCAGTCTTAAAGATTTCAAATTTAGAGTAAGCAAATTGCTGAAGGATACAACAGCAGGAGCTCAATCTAGGTGCCTCAATACGAGATGATGGTTTGAATGGCTATGTCACCTGCTGCTAAATTATAAAAGGATTTATGTTTTGCAAGCAAAAATCAAATATGATCTTGCAGGTGAAAGCTTAGACATGTTACTTTTGCCATGAACTCTGTTTTATTCCTTCATTTGTTCCTCCCTGGGTCATAAACCCAAAAACCAACATCAAAACTTCTTTGCTTCATTATTCCAACATATGAATAACCATTTTCTTCAAATATTAATTTTAACATTAAAAGGCCAAGGTAAAGTACGTGTGGTAAAACTATGATTCCGTGACTAACAGTTCTGTCATGGAGATTTCGGCCCGTTGAGTCAATATCTCACTGCTCCAAACTGATAAGGATGTTAGCCAGCTCCTTCCAGATAATTAAAGAAAGTAAAAATGCATACATTTTTTAAAAAAAAAAAAAAAACCAAATCCATTTGACGAAGAGCTGCAAAAATCTTCATGTGGAACAAAATCCAGTGTATTGGAGGCTTATTATTATGAAATGCTGCACTGATACACTAAGACACTATGACACAAACAGTTTGAAAATACCAAAATTAGTCACTGTTCCTTATCAGCCTATTTCCCTGCAGAAATAATCAGATCAGAGCACACACTGCCGTACAAACTGTAGCAAGTACAGTATTAAAGGTACATTCAAAGTGCAGTGTGTGTCCTTTTAAACTAAGAACACAACCTGTATGCTTGATTATATTCATGTTGTTACATGAGGCAAAAAAGATGCCAGAATGATGCAAATCTTACAAGATGGAAAATTTGAATTCAACATCTGATCAATTGCTAGAATATCTTGCAAGCAAAATAATAAACCACTGTATGCTGTTAATGCACACCAGAGAATTGTTATATTTCAATATGAGAAATTTATATCCTAACATTATGGCAAGTCACATATAAACACCAGTATCAGATTTTTTTCCAAATGCATCCACTTACTTCATTCCTTTACTTACTAACAATGTTTAGGTGCAGGAAAGGGGCCAAGCGGTTTCGGCAACATAACGCTACTGCATATGACAAAATTCCCAAATGCTCTCTCCATTTCATTTAAAATGTTATTGCATACTGCAATTATGACAGGAAAAAGAAAAAAGTGAAAACTGCATGTATTATGGACCAAACTGACTGGAATTTGCAAGAAATATGGAAAACTGCATGGGCCAAGCAGGCAGCCACTGGAGCCACACTGAATAACTGCTTGTGAAGAAGCACATGAATAAACCCAACAACACAAGATTGGTGGGACCATCCATTAGGGAAAGATTATTCACAACTTCAGCATCATGCCAGGGGTTTCCAGGGGTTCCACTATGGCCCTACAATGTTACCAGGGGATTTGCCCTGGATTACCCTAATCTACCCATCATGTGGAGGTGTCCCCAGCAGGTGACAGTAACTCATGGTTCATAACACCAGCTCCCCAAAGCGGAGACACGTTCCAGATGGCAATAACTTAGACTATGACCCCAGCGCACACACATCAGCTGAGTGTGTGTCTAGGAACTCAACATCCAGGAGTCTCCCGGTCTACCTTTCCCCCGACAACGCCGATCACCCCGCGGGCATAGTGGTGCTGAGCAGCCCTGCTCTCTCTCGGCCATCATCTCCCCAGCCAGGCGATGCTTTTGGAAACGTACCTGCTCTTCCACCGTCCGGACGCGGCTTCCTTCCTGGGGCTGCTGCTCCGGCCACAGTTGGCTGCCGGACGAACACGCAAGGCTGCTTCTGTTGCTGCTGCTGCCTGCCGACACGTTTCTCGCCAACAAGGGGCGGACGGGTGGTCTCTCGGAGGGCTCGCTGCTGCCCTGCTGCTGCCGCCACTGCCGCCGCTGGGAAGGGCTTCCGTCGCCGGACGTCTTCTCACAGCTCCGCTCCTGCTGCTGGTTCCTGCTGAGCTCCCCGGAACCGCTGCCGCAGTAGCTGTTAATAAAGCTGCTCCCAACCAGCCGCTGCTGCTGAACCTGCAGCTGTGGCGTCTGCTGCTGCTGCGCGTCCTGAGGTTGGAATAAAAACAGCCGCTGATTCACATCGCTCGGCTCACAGACGTTCACGCGCAGCGCACGCTCCCTGTGCTGTGTGAGCGCGCCGGAGGAGGGGTTCGGGTGCCCTAACTGGAAATGGTCACAGGGCTGCTGCTGCGGCGGTTGCAGCGACCGGTCAGGCTCTGGCAGCCCTCCTACACCTCTGCAGTGGCAGGTGCTGCGTTCCTGGGGGTTATTAACGCTTTTCTTCAGATTGTCCCCCCTGTTCCCGTTCTGTGAAAACAACAGCGACGACGGCGGCGGCGGAGGAGGAGGAGGAGAAGAAGAAGGAGGAGGAGGAGGAGAAGGAGGAGGGGAGGGCTGCGGGAAACCGTGCGGCTGCCGAGACGCGCTCACTTGCTCAGAAAGACTGCAGTGGCAGCGCTCGAGTGCGGGCTGCTCCGGCTGCGCAAGGGAGCCGGCGGCCCCAGCGTTCTGCAGCAGACGTGCAGGCTGCAGGTCAAAGCCGGGCGCCTGGTTCGGGTCTGTCTGTCTGGCTGCGTGGCTAGTGGCTGGTGGTGGGGCGCAGAAAATGCCCGGGGTGGGCAGCTCCTGGTGATATAAGGTGGAGGAGCGCTGTCTGCCTGGAGGAGGAGGCGGCAGGCTGCACACTGCGGCAGCAGTTCCTCCGCTCGGAGACGGTTTTTGTGAATGAGCCGCAGCGCTGCGGGTGCTTCTCTGCTCTCGGCTGGCTGTTTGTTGCTGGAAGACAGCGCCCGAGTAGCGATGCTGCATCCCCTCTACGGCTCCGTGCTGCTGTAGCGCATCCCTAGCGCTGTGATGATCCACCACCCTTTCATCGCGAACAGCCCCGGTGGAATCAAGGCGACTCGTCTCATTGGTGGGTCTAACCAGGACCAGCCTCATGACGTCACCGTGGAGCTGCTGAAGACTCCCCCTTCGTGAACAAATACACCCCCCCCCCACCGAACACAGTTTTCCCTGAATGAATCAACAAGGAAAAGCGGAGTGTGCCGATCTGGTTGGGTATGCTATGTGGTCATGGCTTCCCAACGAGGCTCTCCAACTCCATTTGTTGTAGTTTGACATTTTTCCTCACACTTCGAAACCTTCGAGTTAATCCGTGAAATCTGACGAAAAGGCGCGAGAAACAATTCGACTGTTATTTAACTATGAGTAATTAGTAACTAGTAAATCCTAAGTCAGGTTTTTACACCTGCTTACACAAGGTTTCTCGGTTACTCCGGACATTATTATTAGCAAAGTATTTCGGTAGAAGTGATGCGCTTGACTGAACCACACTCCACTCGTGTCCTTCCTTGTATTTGCATCACAAGATCCGTAGCCCCCAAATATCCATCCTTTTGCGCCGAGTTGCTCATCACAAAACGTGTGGGGTGATGATTCAGTGAAGTCCGTCGTGTTTGTCACATCAGCAGCCCGCAGCAGTAATAGGAGGACCTGTAATGAAGGTTATTTAAGAAAAACTGTATGAGGTCTGACGCAAGGCAAACTATTTGAAAATGTAATGAGTGGTTAATCATGCGAAAAAGCATCGCAATCCTCTAAAACTGTGATACTTTCATGTTTCATGTTAACAGGTACGTGTTAAATATTTAAGGATGGGTCGCCGGTCGCCGTTTAATTTTACCTAGTCTATTCAAACGCACCATGAGAGATTAATAAATAATCCTTGGTTAGGTATGCTCCTCATAGTACAAATAGAAACCCATCTGAGAGTGAGATGGGTAACCACCCGAAACCATACTGTGATCTAAGGCGGGTGTGTGTGTGTGTCAATAACCACCAGTGATGTGTAATGTGAAGTTTTTGTACTGACACATGATTACTGATACATACAGTATATTCATATACATGGATTACCGCGGAAGCACTTTGGTTTGCACGTTTTTTCCAGTTAAGAACTGGATTGAGTTTAAAAAAATGTTGCAGACAATGCATAATTAATTACAAAAGATCGAAAACGTACATTTGATGTTTTAAATAACTCGAAATAAAATATAATTGTCTTGTATTTTAAGCTTAGAATGGTAAAGCACAGTGTATTTTGTAACTGTTGTTGTCAGACTCAGTAGAGACCTAAGGCCATTATCTAAAACAGTCATAACCTATGAAGACAGCTAAATGTAAACAGATTACACTGTTGTCATGAGATAATTGATTGTTCTTTTAAGAATATTGTATACTAATTACAATCAAGAGGGAATTATGTCATTTATAAAATATAAAATTGAAGACACACTGTAACTTCCCTCTGAGTGGATGTAACCGTGAAAGTGGAGTTAATCTGACAAATATATTTAAGCATAATGCTGCACCCCTAAGACTGGAAATTCAAATAATTGGCTACATTTATTGTATTAATTCATTTATGATATGTATCTTCTGCCTGTTTAAACCTGTCTCATTTGCAGGCGCTTCGGAGCAAAGAGCTGATGATGATGATCCGAGCATTACATATGAAGGTTTTGAGATGAACTCAGACAAATTTTACCTCTAGGTATGGACCACATTAAGTTAAAGGAGACAGGATAACAGTCATTTTAGTGAGCTGTGTATAGAACTACTTTGACCGAACAAAATTCATTAAAAACAGCTGGCTGTTGGAATAGTCTGGAATAGAAAAATTAAATGCAAGGACATAAATTACAGTATGAGCAACTGGGGTAGGTACAATTTATTGGTTTCTGAGTCATTAAGGTCATTTCTATATAATGTGACGGTTGGCTTTTGGAATGGAGCTGAAACACAGTTGCAGAGGAAACCTGATAATTTTCATTAAGTAATTAGTCTCTGCAACCTGTGTGTTTTCCTGGGCTGGATGAAGTATCATTTGCTTGCTAGTTTGGGAAGTAATGCTACTTGCTACCACATCAATTATTGACAGACACCCCCCCCCCCCACCCACATACATACACACATTGAAAAATGCTGACCAATATGTACAAAAAGAGACTTTTCTGACTGCTTACAGCTCCAAACACAAACCATAGCTCTAAATTTTATCATTGTTTCCTTTCCTAGGTGTTGGTCATATATTACTCTTCTGATACTTGTATTACAATTGGAAATAAATTATTTTGTCTTTGCCCTTCAACCCTTCTACAGTTCAACTCTTAACAGATGTACTCTGTAGGGATTCTCATTTCTCATCAGCTTTACAGCACCTTTACATCTTTTTCAGTCTCTATTACTGTAGAATAAATACTGCCAAAATACTGTCTTATTTGAATTTCTTCATAATAAGACTTCACTGTAATTTATCTGTTAAAACACTGGGATTGAAAACACATGCAAGTGACAGCATGGAATTCTCATAGCACTTTCTTCTGTTGCATTACCATCTTTTAGTGGGCAAGCCACCTTCTGATAGGTGAGCCTGAATTAAAGGTAATATCTGGCATGTACTAAGAGCTAATGTACTAAGAAACTGAAGTCACAAGTGCTGTCTCATGTTATCCGTATATCAGGCTACCAAAAAACATGCGTTTGTCAGCATGTCTTTCAACTTACGTGGTGGGAAGCGGTTCATTCCTTAAATGAATCCTTAAAGTAATCCATCTCACATGTCTTATATAACAGCCTACCTATCTCAATTATTGATACTAGCAGAACATATATCCTTACTGCCTTGTCTACCTGTGCATAAGAAACACCTGTACCTACACAATATCACCAATATAAGAAGGGAGTTAACAAACACAGACAATTATAATGAAGTACATAAGCAGTTTTTAAAAAAGGTAATTTAATCCTAGGGAACTATTCAAGAACAAATAAAGAATGGATAAGCAACAAAAACAGAGATAAAAAATGATGCTAAATTATTAATGTCTCATATCATAAATTATGTATAATTTCTAAACAAATTTATTTGTTTAAAGTAATTGTTTTTTCATTGCAGAAGTGTTGACATGAAAGAGTGGTTTCATGTAAACAATAATCAGTATATCTCAAAAGGTCTTATGTCTTGGTTTGATTAGCACACAAATGAAAACTTGAAAAAAAATGAAATATTGTAAGGTATTGTAGTCTGATACTATTTTATCATTTAAAACCAAGGTTTATTCTGTGTTACATACACTGCTTAATGAAGAGCAAAACATCGCAAAAGGTCAATTAATTAGAATAATGGAGTTTGGGGGGAAAAAAGTAAAAATGGTCCACAGGAAAAAAAAAATACTGGGCACGTACAGAAAATATGTGAGAAAAAAGGACAGACCGTTTCAGTGGTTGTGTGTTATGTATGGAACCTGACAAAAAAAAAAAAAAAGGGAAAAATAAATTTAGGTCAAGTAATGTGATCGGGAGATTGAAGAAAATTTGGGCCTCACTAAAATTGGAGACAAAATTGACTAGAGAAAAACTGGAAGTAATCTATAGATTGAAGTGGAAGCAACTGTGAAAATATCGGATTGAGGTGAAAAGTAATAGAAGAGGAAAGCGTAGGGTGAAGGTTAATGTGTGTTTCAAAATAAGACATTCAAAATACTACTCACAGGCATGAAGCATTTATTATTCATGACTATATACCAATTTATATTAAAATAAAAATATAATGTCCTTGTAATGAAGTCTTATAAAGGAAATAAGCATTACAGAATAAGCAATTGGTTGCTGTAATAAGACATGCTACATTCTGTGCTCTTTCTGGGTTGTTCTTAGAGATGTACGTCACTTTAGAGCAAAGCATCTGCTAAACAAACAAATGTACAGTATATGTATGCCACATAACATGGTAACTATGTCTAAATCTTCCAAATATTCATGTGAAACATTATATACAATAGCTGCTGTTTTCTGTATTTTGAAAAGAAAATACAAAATTATGTTATGCATTTTTCATTACAGGAAAAAACCATCAATGTAAATCTATGCAGAAATACACAATTTGTCCAGCAGTAACTGAGTTTTTTGTTTGCAATTCCTCCATCCTTATGAAAAAACCAAGGGGTGTTAAACCGTTCTATGTTGCTAGATTCCTCTGCTCTATTACAATTTCATTGAGATATTTCTCATATATATTGACCAAAGATAAAAGATACTTACCTAAAATCTTCATGCAGTTAATTCTCTTGGGAGAAATAAAATCAAAACTTGGATCCAGTCCTTGTCAATGTGGAAAAGGGGCTGGTAGACAACACTGAAAAATCAGATTCAGACAGCAGACAGTCGCTTTGCAGTTGCTCACTATCTCTCTTGTCGGAGGTATGACCGGCTTCCTTTGAGAGCGTTAATTAGGATTCAGGCTGAAGAAAGGGCAGCTGAGCTTGTTAAGGGCTGGCATGCAAATAGATAGGGGACAATGCATCAGGCAAGAGTGGGATTGAGAAGAGTGACTGACATTACAGCTCGTAGAAATGTGGCACACACTTCAGGTAGCGTAGGATACACACTGACTCTGTGCAAAACATGCATGTGTGTGTGCTGGAGCAGGGCTCATGATATGTGATGCTTCCAGTGTGGTACAGGCAAATGAAGAGAAATCTGCCATCAATGCATGCTAGTTCAAAGGCCCATGCGAAGCCTCTTATCTCCTCCGCCACAAGGGCAGGCCAGACAAAGCAGTAACTCACATCAGAAACTGCACACTTATGAGCGATCGCAAACATACTCACCATGGAAACCAGCAGTTGCATAATTAAGGACAACCTCGTAATCTTAACTCATCACCATCTTCATAAATAATGAGATGCTGAGAAGCAAATTTAGACCTATGCACACAAACTTTTTTGGAGTTCTCATGTTTTTTGGACTGAATGACACCGCCTTTGCCACTGACATGAGACTTTAGCTACTTTATAATGGAAAGAGCCTTAGAAAAATCAGGAATAATACTAAAGTAGGAGAAGGAAGATTGAGGATTTAGGAGATATTTAGTCTGTTTCTTAGGCTGCCATGATTAACACAATGTGTTGTAAAAAGTTTGAGTGACCTGAAGCAGGTCTTTGGCCTTTCCTGTTGCTGTTAGTGTGAGAACAGAGTACATAATTTTTTTAAATGAGAAAACATATTAATACATGTTCTGCTGTTGCATCCATAATTATGTTGTGACTAAGTGAACCAAAGGATTATAAAATCAAGTTCTATTTTAGTGAAACAATAAACCAATAATGAACAATAAAATACTGCTTTATGCTGCTGAGTTCTTTTAAATGCCTTTAATTTCAGTGGAACAAAAAACAGGTTGCAGATATGTTGGTTTTGCACAAAGAAATTTGGGGAAAAATACACATACATACTTTCTGAACCGCTTGTCCCATACAGGGTCGCGGGGAACCGGAGCCTACCCGGCAACACAGGGAGTAAGGCCGGAGGGGAAAGGGACACACCCAGGACAGGACGCCAGTCCATCGCAAGGCACCACAAGCGGGACTCGAACCCCAGACCTACCGGAGAGCAGGACCCGGTCCAACCCACTGCACCACCGCACCCCCTTGGGGAAAAATGTATATTTTTTTTTACTATCCAAAAACACAGCTGAATATTAAACCCTAAGCATATTTACTTTAGATTTGGAATATATCTCTACATTAAACAGGCACAAGAAAACAAAATTATACAAGTGAAAAAGTGTAGTATGACCATCCAAACCCATTTCAGTTAGTAAAGAAAGCACAGCACAGCATACAATATTTATATTTTATTTTCTTTTTTAAAGTAAAATTGTCTTATATATTGTGAAATTCAGTGGTAGTTTTAAAAAAAGAAAATTATAATTCAGTTAAGAAGACCCATGTATTACGCACTGCACAAAGATCTTCAAGTAATTCATAAAGTTCATTTGAGTATAAAACCCCTAACAGTTGTCAGGATTTTGATAAAACCTGTAATTCCCCAATATCAACATTTCCATTGCCACTTACATAATGACCAGGCCAATATGAAGCAAAGTCAAACCAGCAGGCAGCTACAGCAGATCAGTTTCTGAGCTAGATATCACAAAATTCAATATTTCACTGGATCTTCCTGCTTTCGTTAAAGGTGAGTAAGCTGTTGATAGTCTTGTAGGAAGGTTCTGGATATGAGTGAGGGCTAAACATGAAATGGAATGCAGGAATTGCCAAATGGTCAGCAGTAGATGAACAGACACCCTAGGAAAAGAAAGGTTATGAGATTGAAGGTGTTATGTGGAAGGTTCATTTCGATTTTTCTTGCTTTATGCCTGTGTTAAAGCGCTCTGTGTCACTATGTGAGAAGAGCGCGCTATAAAAAAAAAAAAAAGTGTATGGTAAGTGGCAGCATTTGGTGGTTTACAGGCTAAGAGGTGTTAGTTGCCCCCTTAACTTATATATTTACATGAGGCAGCTTAAAGTGACCGACTCTGTGGTCTCTTTTCATTAATCAAGTTATTGTTTAACTTACAGTACATGTACAAATATATTCAGTAATCGTGTTTGTTCTGCTTTAACTTATTTGAAGATCTGTAAGTTGGCGTTCCTCCCGATTAACTGTGCTGCTTGCTTAATACAGTTTACACAAAATTTGCTAAAACAGAACTATGGAAATGAAAATCACCCCTCGTGTATCAGGGACCATGCGCTCAATCTGTTTACAGAGCATTGTCATTTGCTGCATAAGTGTTTCAGGGCAATGTGTGCGTATCCCATTTGGCACTCATTTTTTGATGTACAGGTATCTAGGGAGAAAGGTGGAATAGTCTGAGGAACTACGTCCATGCTGTCTGCAGCCCGTATTCTAGAGTACAGGAAGATTTTCAGAAATACACTTAATCGTGTACTGCCCGCAACCCTCACCAGGAAAAGCAGAAGGAAACTGACTGACATAATCTTGCATATTTCAATTCTTTTATATTCTAGTAATTATATTCTGATCACACACACACACACACACATTTTCAGAACCGCTTGTTCCTTACGGGGTCACGGGGAACCGGAGCCTACCCGGCAACACAGGGCGTAAGGCCGGAGGGGGAAGGGGATGCACCCAGGACGGGACGCCAGTCCGTCACAAGGCACCCCAAGCGGGACTCGAACCCCAGACCCACCGGAGAGTAGGACTGCGGTCCAACCCACTGCGCCACCGCACCCCCTATATTCTGATCAGAAATTACAATTATGTTTGTCATTGTGTGTACAGCTTATTTGCTAATAAATATTTATTTGCTGTTTGTAACCTTCATTTGGTTTTGTCAGTAACTGTTTGATAGGTCTAAATGTCTCAGAAATTCACTGTGTGAGGGGTGGAGTGAGGGCCAGACATAGCTGTTAAGTGTGGGGGGGGAGGTATTTGCATGTTTCATTAAAAAATGGAGGGGCTAATCAAAAAACAGTCCTCACTTTAACCTCATTATCATCTGTTAGTCCCCATTTTCATGCCCAACACCACACTGCCTGACCACATATAAAAGGAGCCAGTCCACCACTGTCCCTTTACGGAATCTCACTAGAGACAATCATTCTCTTTGCCCCTAAGAAACCTACCGCATTCCATGTCCTGGGCTCCTGAACCCAGTTCTTCCTCTCCCCGCTCCTGACCACTCACCTCGTCTCTTGATCTTGACTTTGGCTTTTTGTTCCCACCCAGATTGATAATCGCCTGACCATTCGCCCGTCCCCGACCACGATTACCAGCCTAACCCTTCAGAGTCCAATAAACAAACTTGCACTTGGGTCCAGCCTCCTTCATATCCTCTGTTTGGTCTGACATCCATGGGTTCTATTGCTTCTTAGTATTTCAGGCTGAGAAGTGTAAAATTTTTCTGCTTCGGTGTGTGATCATATGACAGTGTCCAGATTCACAAGTCTCATACCTGAAGCATGACAGAAAATGGCTATGAGCGTTAAAGATTTTTAATGTTTTTTTATAGGCTTTTAATGGACATGTTCATGACTTCATAGATGTCTTCTGCCTCTATTAGTTTCCACCCTATAATTATGCTGCAAAATCATATAGAAACCATTTTTACAAGCCTCTGATCAATATAGCTTTTATAATTGAGTCTCTGTGTTCAGTCCCTGAGAACAGCAGCACATCAACTAGTGGGGCTTGCATTGATCATTTCTGTGGAATCAAAGAATTGTACTAAAATTACATTTAAATTAAATAATTTGGCACCACATATAAGAAAAATCTAACCTTAAAGTCTGAATTTTTGATGCTTCTATCAGCTCATACTTTCTTTTATGCAGTGACCTGTTGATTCCATACATGCATTCCTCAAAATGCATTCTCTAAAATATGCAGGGCTGGACACTGGAGCATTCTATATTCAGCTGCATCAGAACCTGAAACAAGATGGCTTGAATATGCAGTGGTAATGGGGGACATACGGCAGATATTTTTAAACAAAAATGTAACTACTAAGACACGGTTAGAGTAGGGAAGGTTGATATAACTCCAAGTTTCTTAGCAATTCCAGAGAAGTGTCACAGAGATGTGGACAGGACATACAGCTGCAAACTGAAAGAAAGGTGCAGAAGCTCCAATTTATAGAGGTTCAGTTTGTGGTAGTATCAGGTATCTAAGTGAATATCACCAAGAGTCAAGTAATGTAAGAGAAGACCTTAGTGTACAAAAATGGACACGCTTTACAATAGGTTTCAGAATTATTAGAATAGTTTTTTTGGACACGCGTGCAAAACTCCCAGCCCAGTGTTTCCACACTTATTCTACAATTAAATTCTTCATACTGTTGTAACCAAACAGTTTACAGAAGATGTTTTATGTAGAAAGAGGGAAGTAATGAGTCATTTTTAAGGAGGATGGGAGAGAAAAAAAAAAAAGAAGGGGGGGGGGGGGGGGGGGGGAGGAAATTTCCCAGGACTAAAAGCAAATAGAATTTCAGCTTGGAAGTTTTTTTTACATGATAGCAGGTAATGAATCACAGTGAGCAATAATGGAAGACATCTTTGAGTAATGGAGGTGGCACACTGAGCATGGAGCCAAGGGCAGGAACCTGGTAATGGCAAGAAATCAGAGAGCAGAAGGCTAGGGTAAAGAGGCTGGGAGGTGTGGGAGGGTGCAGCAGTTAGGTGGCAGGTAGGGAAAGACAGAAAGTGAAAAGAACTGGTGAAAGAGCTGAAGGGCCTAACACATTTTTGCACTGAATAGGAACCGTCTGAGCTCGATTCTTCCCAATAGATTCCAAAACAATGTGAAATACATCATTTGCAAATTATTTTCAGTATTGCTGTGAAAAAATTATAGCTCAAGTCTTTTAACTAACAAAAGTCAAAATAGGAAGCTTTGCAAAACAGGTTTTCTGGGGTGTGTTATAAAACCAACAATGAATTTCCTTCACATTGATAGTTATTATGAAGCATTTAATTTGCACACAAAGTAAATCACCGGTCACTGCTGCATAAAATATTGCACTCACATTTTACATGAGCTACTTTGTTTATTTCTCAGATTTCTTGCTCGCTGGGTAACACTGTCAGAGCAACCCTGCAATGGATGCACAGAGAAGATGGCGGATAACAGCAGGTCCTCGAGGCCCACACTGCAGTCAATGCGGCAAGGGGGTGTGGAAGGACAGTGCAGTACAGTACAGTACAGCAACCCAGTGTATTCCCAACAGCAACTCACAGGCAAACTGGGCCCATGTGATTTAGGCCTGCAGGCTGCAGAACTTCATTTTACTATTGTTATTATATTCATGCAATATTTAAGCATAGCGTGAAGTTCGAGCGTGGCGTGTCACACAGTGTTGCTGAGGGACCAGTGCAGCTGCGGATGGACTGAACTCTCTCACTGACACCATTTTGTTGCTTCATACATCAAACCAAGAAAAGATAAAAATAAAAGCATTTCCCAGCCAAGCAGCATTTCATGTAAATATGACAAGATCATGGAAACATGAAAATGCAGGAGCAGTGCGTGCGCACATGTCAAAGCTGACTGGGGTGGGTCCACTCGCGTGTGTGGAATCTGTGGAGAGGAACAACACTGCCGTGCGTTTAAAATTAAAATTAAATTGTAAACTATAAATGCAAAATGTGTTATACGTGTTGATACGATGTGTTAAACTTAATACGTTAAATATAAAAGAGCTAAACATGCAGCTCTACGTTTGCTCTGGGTTTGAAGCTCCCCGTTTTCTGTAACAGCATCACGACGAATCAATAGAGGAACAATAATTCTTAATATTATTGCACCCGTGGGGCAGGAGAACACAAATATCTGCGAATTTTTCAATGTTGCTCCAGGGTATTCTCACACACACACACCCGAATGCCGCTCAGTCACACCAGCACTGGTTCAAAATGCATTTTATAACGCTTGAGTCCATACCTGAAAAATATACACATAAAAAGGAGGAGTCTTCAAAAAACGGAGTATAAAAGCATTGTATGGTGCTGTGGGTTCACTGCAGCAAGTATAAGGCTATTGATCTAATCATGAAATGGAAATGAGGAGTGGGGAGTGTCGTGACCTTGCGCTGCCGAGCTCCATCGATGCGGGGATTCCGTTCTATTTTTAGCCGTTTTCCCTCGCGGAGCAGCGGGGGTTTTCCCAGGGAAACGCGGGAAGGACCGTGCTATGGCGGGATTCCTCGAGCTCTTTGCGGATTACGGCTTCTTTCCTGTTCAAAATGACTAAACCACAACACACGAAAGGAAAGTTAACACGCGGGGAAAAAAAAAATAAAAGGAAGGAGAATTTAAACGCGTTTTATCCACGAGCGTGTCACTTGGGCGCAGCAGTAGCCATTTCGCGTCCTGTTAGGCGGTGTGTGAATGATCCGCTGCTGAGAGATGTTAACCTCTGCGTGTGTGGAAGAAAGGCGCGTTACGCGGGAATGAGTGTCACGAAATAAAAACTAAACGCTCTGTCATAGATGTCTCGTTGCAAATTTCGGTTAGAAGGAAAACGCGAAGTTTTGAATAAACAAATACCAATAAACGAGTGAATGAAAGGCGGACATTTATTGGGAATTTACACAGAGAGAGGGAAAATGTCAGATAATAAATGTATCCCATCCACCGTAAGTAACATGTAGCCGTAATCAATTATTGAACAAGAAAAATTTACAGATAAAAAGTGGGTCTACTAAGACTGTGTTCACCAACAGTGTGGTGTGTTGCTGCTTTTCGATTGTTTTCCTTTTTTAAATTAAAGAGCGTTTTAGAATTTTAAAATGGAGGAGAGATTAAAACATGGAAGAAAAAAACTTGTTGTTTCAAACTCGCAATCTTTCACAATCAGGCCTTAAGATAATTGTGTCTGTGATTGACTACATTAAATAAATTAGATGACTGTGCCATACAATTGATTGATGAGTAATTACTTAATCGATTTGCTCAACTTGGCTTATTTCTTTTTCCGAGCTCCGCTCCGCTCATCGCGAGTACAATACTAATTCAAGGATGTAGAGCGTCCCTAGAGCAGTCGAGCTCTCGTCAGCCAGACAAAAAATAATGACCGTTTTTTTTTATTTTCTATTTCCGTGCATGTGAAGTGAGTTTCGACCCAAGGAAGGACAAAAAAGTTAATTTGAAATGCATGGTTTCTAACGTTAATAGTCTGTTTTATGTCTCCCATATTGGAGTCTTACTTGAGGACGATGTTGCTCCTGCGTTTCATTGCCCTCTAGTGTGAGTCTCCTGCTAACGGCCTATTAGCGACGCTCCACACAGCGAATTACCTAATGACTTTACCTTAATAACCGAATGACACATCCGCGAGGGTATTGGGGATGAATGTTGAGCTGCGTTGTTTCTGAATAACGCTTACTGCTATTATTTAAACAAGTGGACACGAGATTTGTGTCTTTACAAACGAATGATTGCTGAAAGATGAATAATTCCACTGAAGTTGTAATATGAAATCATGGATCAGTGGACGAGGGGGAGGTATGGTGGCGCAGCGGTTTTGGCCCGGTCCTGCTCTCCGTGGGTCTGGGGTTTGAGTCCTGCTTGGGGGTGCCCTGCAATGGACTGGTGTCCCATCGTGGGTTTGTCCCCCCGAGCCCTGTGCCGCTGGGCAGGGCTCTGGCTTGCCGCAACCCCACCTGGGACAAGCAGTCTCAGACAGTGTGTGTGGATTATAACGAAATCTACATTTGCGATGTTTTCTGAAAGGGCTTGATATTGTATTCCTTATCGCACGATTTAGCTACCCTTCTGAAATTCAAGCATTAAATGACCCCTCATGAGGTATGATGTTTGTCTGTATTTGCATGTCAGTACTGTGATTGTGTGTCTTGGTGTGTCCTGAAGTTTTTTGATAATACATTCCACGCACATTCATTGCAGCCCAAGTTCGAGATCACTTGTGTTTGTGGGGTTGGTTAAAAAGGAAAGCAAAAGAATATCTTCATCATATGTAGTCGGCGTGTTGATCAAATACACACACACATTTTCAGAACCGCTTGTCCCATATGGGGTCATGGGGAACCGGAGCCTACCCGGTAACACAGGGCGTAAGGCCGGAGGGGGAGGGGACACACCCAGGACGGGACACCAGTCCATCGCAAGGCACCCCAAGCGGGACTCGAACCGCAGACCCACTGAAGAGCAGGACCCGGTCCAACCTACTGCACCACCACGCCCCCCATGTTGGTCAAATAATAAAAGATGAATGCAGACAAGGACATTCTAGACATCTTTTTAACATTTTGAACATTTCAGACTCGCAACTGAGCAACTCAACTTGAATAACGTCACGCAGCTGAGCTAACCTTCTGCTATAAATGCATTTATACACTTCATAGATCCCAATAACACAAACATAAGACAGTTCTGTCACCTAATGTAGTTAAATTATGGATGAGTCCTACAACTTACCCAATTTTCTGAGTACTGCTGCACGGGGATAAAAGAAATACCTCTGATAAAATTAATCTCAGGAATTACCATTACCAGAAGCATGATAACAATAACATTAATAATAATAATTCTTTTTTACTTCCCTCTTCCATTTCATATTCATTTGATATCAATTTCATTCTCATTTCCATTCCTCATGCACTGTGAAGATCATGTCCTTTCATTTCTCCAGTGTGTTCAACACCATGCAGCCTGGGCTTCAATCCATGCAGATGGACCCATCCATTGTGTCCAAGATTCTGCTACCTGCAGTGAGAAGTAAAAGGACAGAGAAAACTGCAGTTTGTTGTGTTGTGGGGCTGTTTGTAGAACATGACTATGAGCAGCACAGGGGCCCTTCAAGGGACAGTCGATTCCTTTCCTGTTCATCTTTTACACCTCTGATTTTAGGTCCAACAATGAGCCATCTCATCTCCAGAAGTTTTCAGATGACAGCAATTGTTGGGTGTATCAGCTTCTCAGCTTTTACTAAATGACAAATTATGTAAAAATAAAATTAAGAAGGACAAGCAGGACAAGTACAGGAACCTGGTGAAAGACATTAGTGTAAACTAAATCAGCTGCAGCTGAACATCAGAAAGACTAAGGAGATGATGGTGGACTACTGGAGGTTCAAGGGTTCAGTCAACAAGAATTGATGGAGTGGATGTGGAGGTATTGGGGACGTAAGTACCTGGGGGGTACACCTGGACTACAGGCTGCAGTGGACCTGCAACTCAGAGACCCTGTATAAAAATGGATAGAGTCACCTTTATTTTCTGAGGAGGCCTGGGTTCTTTGGAGTATACAGGACTCTTTTGGAGTTGTTCTACCAGTTGGTGGCTGCTGGTATAATCTTTTTGCAGTGGAATGTTGGGGCAGTAGCATCACCACACAGGATGCCAATAGGATCAACAAGTTAACCAGGAAGGCTGGATCCATCCTGAGAGTGAGGCTGGACTTCCTGTCTGATGTCTCATGGAAGCAGACAGTAAATAAATGATTCCCATCTTTAGTGTACTACCTTGGTCAATCACAGGAGCACTTTTGGCAAGAGGCATGGTGGTGCAGTGGGTTCAGCCATTGCCTGCTGGGTGGTGGGTCTAGGGTTCAAACCATGTTTTGCGGTGCTTTGTGATGGACTGGTGTCCCACCCAGGGTGTGTCCCCTTCTCCTCTGGCCTTATGCCCTGTGTTGCCGGGTAAGGCTGCGGTTTGCTGTGACCCCACTTAGTACAAGTGGTTGTTGACAATAGATGGACTTTTGGCAAGAGGCTGGTGCATTTGCATTCTTCCAAGGAGCTGTATCAGAGGACATTTCACCAACAGGACCGAGGCTCTACAGTGAGTCTTAAACTAACCAGGGGTGAAAGACCTCTTAATGACCAAGTGCTACTGAGCTGCTGTCTCTCACCACACCCGGCACCACCTCACTTCACTCTGCCCTCTAGTGTGTTAATACACTTGCTTATTAGAGTGATTAATTTTTATTGCTTAATTATCACTGTGTCTTCAATGCATATTTTTATGTAAGAGCATACATGTTTTGTATATTTTATACTGCTGCAACCAAACAGATTTTCTCTCTGGGATTAATAAAGTTTTGTTTATTCATTCATGTAGTAAGTAGCCCATCTACCTGGAACATGCAGTTACAGAACACTGTCTGATAACTAAAAATATGGTCATTGAAAAGAAGTAGGACTTCTCAGCTTTTATTAAATGACAAAATTATGTAAAAATGAAATTAAGAAAATTCCATAAACTTCACCTGTATTATACATGATTTTGTAAATAGTGGCTCCCATTGTTAATGCCCTTTTAACAATATAAGGTTTTCACTTTTTTGTAATTGTTAATTGCATTTAAAAATGTTTGAATGATGTTAAATTTGGTGAGATATTTTCAGTATGGATAACTGACAGATTACAGGGGACATTTTGTTAGCTTGAATTTTTTTTTTTTTTTCATTTTGGCATGAGTTTTGCAAACTCAATACACATTTTAAATGACAAACCTGCTTGTCACTATTAAAGAGTCAACATAAACTTTTAACTAAATCAAGTCAACAGTAGCAACTGAATTTACACTACATTGAGCTAACAGCATAGCAACCTCAATTTACAATAACATTTTTCCTTCTCACAATGTATATGAAAATGCAGAAAATTCCTCACCTGAGTTTTGACTCCAGCCTACAGCATGAATGGTATTCTGTACATTTGCTGTTATATTTATATGAGTTCACTCATATGCACTTAGTGAAGCTTGAAAAATGTGTTTAATTTAATAAAGTGATTGCAACAGCTGAGAGTCAGTGGACAAAAACATTGTGCCATCCAAGGTATGATTTCTTCTCTAAAGTCTGATGAGCTTTCAGGTTGGTGACACAAAGCCACAGGAAGCAGCTTCCAGAAGACTCTTCAATGAGGTTGCCTATATAAGTAGTATATACACACTCTAAGGATAATTCAAATTTAGTTAAACTGGGATTGATATCTTCACCTCATGGCACTGTGTAACACCTATTAAATGTATTACACACACACACACACACACATTTTCAGAACCGCTTGTCCCTTACGGGGTCGTGGGGAACCGGAGCCTACCCGGCAACACAGGGCATAAGGCCGGAGGGGGAAGGGGACACACCCAGGACGGGACGCCAGTCCGCCGCAAGGCACCCCAAGCGGGACTCAAACCCCAGACCCACCGGAGAGCAGGACTGCGGTCCAACCCACTGCGCCACCGCACCCCCTAAATGTATTACAGTCATCAAAAAATGAATCAGTTTTGTTTTTGTAAGTTAGTTATGGGATGGTTTGTTTTTCCATTTTAGTTACAGTGCTAGTTAGTGCAAATAACTTGAGAAAGCTAATAGTGACATAATCATATTTTTAAACCTGCTAAAGTCCCTTGCAAAGAACAAGCAGCACATAAACATATTCATATGTGTTTCATATTGTCAGAGTTATAGAGGTGCAGTTATCTTCTTTATAGATCTAGTGAATTCTATGTCTCCAATGGCATCACAAAGAAGTCTCGCAGTACTGTATATAAAGTGCACACACACAGACATACACGCATCTTTGCTATTAAGTCTCTTCTCCTCTTTCTCTGTCAGGTGCAAATGGCTTCCAGGTTTCACGGAGGAAACTGCTCTAGACGCACAAATCGCAATGGAGATCAATGAGCAGATAGCCGCAGGCAAACTGGCAGCAAGGATTCGCTGAGTGCCTTCCCTTTCTGCTCTAATGCACCCCTTACACACAGGACTCAAAACACTCTGTTGGTGATGATCAGACCCTCTTAATAAGCTAATCACTGACAGCTGCAGCTAATTAACACAAACATCTGCCCACCCCAGTCTATGAAAGAACTTCTTTATTAGCCATTAATGTAATCTTCTTGGAATTTGTCATAGAGAAAGCATCAGAGGCAGAAATCTCAAACAACATTTTTTCAGTCTTATTATCTTTCAGAAAGGAAAGGTAGCAGAGAATGGCCACCATCAGGAGCGTGAAAGGATATTTTGTATTGTTGCTACTGATTTTTTTTTTTCTAAATTTGTGATGTTTTAATATTTAATGAGTATTATGTATTACATTTATTTTTGCATTTGTTGAAAGGGATAGCAATGTCCATCTTAAAACTTGCAGTTTAGTTTTACTCTTCACCAAGCTGGGTAAATCCTGGATGAAGGAATTCACATGCCCTTGTCAAAGGTGCAACAACATGATGAAAAGGTTCTGTTTTGGGCACAAAAGTCCATGTCCTTAACCACCGTGCTAACCTGCTGTTAGTTTGAACCTGTAGAACGCAAGAGAGGAAATACACACACACACACATTTTCAGAACCGCTTGTCCCATACGGGGTCACGGGGAACCGGAGCCTAAAGAGAGGAAATATTGAGAGCCAAATTTTGTCCCTTCAGCTTGAGCGCAGGAAGTGTTTGAGTTTTTAATTAACACTCTCTGTGGGCTACTTAAAATAATCCCCCAACAACACTGAGAAAATAAGTCAATGTGACTTTGCTGTATGTACATTTTTTTTGTTAAGAACTAACCAAGGAATTTAAGACAGATATTTCTGTGTGTATATATACAGTGTGTATATATATATATATATATATATATATATATATATATATTTAGTATGAGAACATGTTTTTCAGAGTTTTGAAGTACAGATACATACAAATGTAAACTTTTATCATCAGAGTGAAATGAAGTTTGATATCATACAGAAAATATATACAGTATAAATAAACCTTAGCTGATGGGATACAGACTTCTTAGAACTCTTATAGTGTATAAGATACCATCAATGGTATTCACAACCTAGACCAACTCTCAACCTAGTTCCTGTGGGCTGTAGTGCATGCAGGCTATTATTGTAACCCATGTCCTTCTTGCCAATTTCACTTCAAAATAAGCTTCAAAAATATGTTTTTGGCCTCTTTTTTCCTTTAAATATATTTGTAGCAAATTACCCAATTTCACCCCTCAAAGCACAACGCCTACACCAACTCAGGAAGGGGTAACACAGGCCCACACCACAAATGTGCATGCTGTGAACCACCCACTTCATGCAAAGGCTCCAGACTTCATCAAGTGCAGAAACATGGTTGGAGGAGAGAGCAGTTTACTAAATTCACTCAAAAATAAGTAAGAAAAAGGTCTTGTAAATACACACACCATCTGAACCACTTGTCCCATACAAGGTTGTGGGGAACCAGAGGCTAACCTGGCAACACAGGATATAAGGCAGGAGGGGGAAGGAACACACCCAGGACGGGACACTAGTCTGTCACAAGGCACCACAAGCGGGATTTGAACCCCAGACCCACCAGAGAGCAGGACCCACTGCGCCACCGCACCCCCCATGTTTTGTAAATAAACACTGGTAATACTTCACAAACATTTTCCAGAGTGATTGCAGTTTTATAATTCTCACTTAGTCTGAAATGATTACTTGCTTTGCTAAGTGTAACAGATTCCATGAGGAGGGCTGGAATAAAAAAACGGCATAGTAGCTGAGAATGTGTAACCTACCATGATTTACTGCTTACCATGTGTGGATTTGAAACACAAACAAAAATTAGTTCAAGAAGAAAGACAATCAAAAGATACCAAGGTTCAGTTCAAAATATTCTAGGGATGGCTCCAGAACCCCTTCCACTGGACGGTGCTCGTTGGTTTTCAAAACCCTTTCATCCAGCAAGTAAGCTGTTAGCAGTCTATGTAAGGAATACCGAGGTCCCATTACCCAAGTCTCCAGAGACAGAATCAGACACAGCAACTCTATTAAAAATAAAGCAGCACCTGTGAACATTAATATTATGTTGGTACAGGGAGAGGTTAACCATCTTGTATACAACAGGATCAAGATTTGTTCCAAAATGGCAGGAGAGCACAAAATTATCATTGCCCCTAAACCCAACATTAATTTTCTAAATATTGATAGTAATCATCTACACTGGATTAGTCATTGTAAGTACAATAATAAATTGTTCTGCACTAATTGCTCTTGTAAGAGGGCATGGGGGCATGGTGGCGCGGTGGTGTGGTAGCACGGTGGTGGAGTGGCACAGTGGTGCAGTGGGTTTGGTTGGGTTCTACTCTCCAGTGGGTCTGGGGTTCAAATCCTACTTGGGGTGACTAGTGTCCTGTCCTGGGTGTGTCCCCTCCCCTCCAGCCTTATGCCCTCTGTTGCTGGGTTAGGTTCCAGCTTGCTGTAACCCTGCTTAGGGCAAGCAGTTTCAGACAGTTAGTGTGTGTAATTCCTCTTGTAAAGTTTTCTTGAAGTTGTACTTGACCACATTAGGTAAGGGAGTAATTTTTGCTTTTCATGCATTGGCAAACTGGCTTTTATTTTTCAGTGTCTCAAAAATCACCGGTGAAGCTTGGTTATATACTGTAAATGCTCCATATGTAATAAAAGTTTAATGATTTATTGGTATTTTTTCCTACCTTAGAAAAATATAAAGAAAAGTTTACCTTTTCTTGATTTACTATGAAATTTGGATAGTCACGAGGCTATTACAAATCTACCTGTACAAATCTGTTTTGTGAATTTCTGTGTGTGGTAAACCCTCTGCTCCCCCAGTAAGAGGATGACTGAACAGTACATGAAGAGAAGCAAAATGAATCATTGTGAGACAATTACAATTTCATCCTTGGCTTCCTGAACTAAAAGGGGGTGGAGGTCCAGTCATGCAATAGACAGGTAACTTTGACATATATGTGATTTTTTGAGTCATATGTGACTTTTATAAAGTCTTTGATCTGGCAGTTGCAAAGAACATGACAATTTTTTTAATCCTGTATTTCCAAAAATCATTATTATATTTTAGGAGTGGCATTGTCACTGAGAAGGGCGTGAGACTGAAGAATCGGTTTGGACCCAGTTGGGGATTCTTTTATTGAAAGCACAACACGGAGCAAGCAAGAATCGTTATCGGGGACGGGCGTGGGTCGATCAAGGAGCAAATGTCGTTCTAGGGATGAGACTGGTCGAAGAAACAAAGCCAGGATCTGGAGCCGTGGACACTGGGAACAGGGAACAAGGAACAAAGGATGAAGGGCCCGGGAAAGACGAGGAGGTAGGTGAAGGTTCTTTTCGAAGCACAGGGGAAGCGATTTTTCCCGATGAGGTTCCACAACCAGGTGGAGGGCGTGGGCGTGACATGCATGCTGGAAAATTACTTAAAATTTAAGTGACTTTTTTTTTTTTTTTTTATCAGTTTGGGTTTCATTTTGCCCAGTATTGTACTGTTTGTGAGAAAAAATGAGCTTATGATCATGGCACCATGCTGAGAATGATGCAATTCCTTACAATTCTGTTTTTCTGTTAAAATATATTTTATGCTATGCGTTGTTGTATGCTTGGAAGTCAATCACTTAAAATATTAAAATTGCATTTTTTTCCCCAGTTTGGGCTTCATTTCCCTGATTAAGGGTAGCATGGTGGAGCAGCAGGTAGTGCTTTCACAGCACAGCACCTGTGGTTCAAATCCATTTCAGTCTGTGTGGAGTTTGCATGTTCTCTGGTATCTGTGTGGGTTTCCTTCAGGTGCTTCGGTTTCCACCCACAGTCCAAAAACATGAAGTTCAGGTGAATTGGTGATGCTTCATTGTCCGTTGTGTGTGAATGGGTGTGGGTGTGTGTGCAGCTACCCTGTGACAGACTGGCGTCCCATCCAGGGTGTACCCCTATCAGTGTAGGCCTCAGACTGCCGTAACCCAGACCAGAACAACTGATTAGCACAAGTGAGTGATTTCCCTGATTAACTTGCCTCTCAAGAGAAACCTTACTAATGATCATGTTGCCATGACAATCATGGAAGATGGCTCAGCATTTACAAAACGACCTTATCAAATCTGCATTTATAATGAAAAATTTTTTATGATATTAGAAAAAGTTTATGCCAGTAAATCACTTCAAATACACACACACACACACATTTTCTGAACCACTTGTCCCATACGGGGTCGTGGGGAACCGGAGCCTACCCAGCAACACAGGGCGGAAGGCCAGAGGGGGAGGGGACACACCCAGGACGGGACGCCAGTCCGTCGCAAGGCACCCCAAGCGGGACTCAAACCCCAGACCCACCGGAGAGCAGGACTGTGGTCCAACCCACTGTGCCACCGCACCCCCTCACTTCACTTCAAATATTGAAATAGTAATTTTTTAAACGATCTGTGTTCCACTTTGCTGATTTTTTTCTAGAGGAAAAAATAATATTGTGATTCACTAGACTGTCATTCCAATATCTGGCTTCCCAAAGTCCAGGTATGCACAGATGAGCTGTATAATAAAAGGCAGGAGAAAAAGTGTCACTTGACACCACTGATAAGGATTTATCTTGTTTCTCTATTAGCATATTTATTAGCTGATAAAGGGGAACCCTTTCAAAGAGAATTTTTTGCTCATTGCATTTCTTCCTGTCCTTCCCCTTCCTGGTGTATTGTCCTCGCCTGAAAGTGTCCCATTGCCCATCTGCCAGTGCTCTCAAAAACCATATCGAAATGTTCCCACAGTGCATGTTGCTGCTTCTCAGGAGCCATGGTAACATCCCCTGCAGGATAAGTGTCGTTTTATCACCAATGAAAAGTACATCTCATTTAAACTTTGAGGACCAGTGAGAATGCACAACTCAAGTGAAATCCTTTTTTTTGGGTTAGGTAATATTCTCAGTGTGCATTTGTTGAATCTTATTGGCATGGCATAAATACTCATATACATTAACTCACAAAAGAATTACATTTTTTTTCATTTTGAAAAACTTTCAGATCTAAGACTGATGAACAAGACAAAACCAGAGTCCACATCTTCATATCACATGCCTCTGTGTCTCCAAATTCAAATTTATCTTTATTATTCACGAAAAAATATTCCCTGAGAATATTAGCTAGAGAGGGATGAAGAGCTCAAAGTGGGTTACGATAGAGAAGAAGTCTGAGTCAAAACAAAATGAGGTGCTGTCAAAAAAGACGATAACATAAAGAAGGGCGCATTTTGGATTCTCCGATAGTGCTGCATTGTGGCCAACTAACCAATGCCTACAACTGCCTGTCCCAAGCAGGGTCGTGGCAAGCTGGAGCCTACCTGGCAACACAGGGCGCAAGGGACACACCCTGGATGGGACACCACTCCACCAGAAGGCACCCAAAAACAGGATTCGAATCCCAGTTCCACCACACAGTGGGCACAAGCCAAACCCACCATGCCCCCTATTGTGGCCAAGTGGAAAAGAAAAATCTTAGAGTCAACAGGCCGGATTTCTCATCCCCTCTCAAGAAAGAGGGAGGTCAGTAACCCCTCAGACATTTCCACAAAAGGATTAAGTCCTTAATTGCTTGTCCTATTACAGGGCTGCAGTGGTCTGGAGTCTATTCAGTTACTAGCTGAAAGTTTTTATTAGTGTTTACACTGTGGCCCCAGAAACAAGACAAGTGTTTTTCGTTCTTTTGGTGGTAAAATGGTGGACAAATTTTTGTCATTATGCAGGAAATGTTGAATATAAAATCTTTTTATGTATTATTATTATTGTTTGGACAAGTATATTTAATGTCAATTGCCAATAGATTTACACTAATTTATGGCAACATATGGACATTTTACAGTATTACTGAAGAAAAAAGAACTAAGGAAAAATATTTTAGACACTCCTGTTTTGTGTCTAGGGCTTCTTCATATGTGAAACACCGAGCCATGAGACCTATTTCTATAGGATCCATTAAAGGGGCTAAATAAATCTACAGTGGTCTTGCTGATGGTTCAGGTCTTGTTATTTCCAACTTATCTTCAATAACAAAATAAGAAAAAAACAGCCTAACAGGAGCTATTTACCTGCTGTAACATAAAGTAGCTCTTTTGTGGCATGAAAGCAATTGTCACATCGGCACATCGGCAGCACCTGCTGTTTCCTAATAGGAACGGCAAAAAAGAGGGACGTCGAGGAAGCCCAGATGCGGAACCTTGTTTTGCCTCCTTTGTTTCCTCTCGAGCCGTGCCACAGTGAACCTCTTCTGATATCGACCTTTGCCTGTACATTCCTGACCTCATTCTTTGTCTAGCCCTCTGTACTACGTTCGCTGATTGTCTGACCCACGCCTGTCCTTTGACTTTGCTTTTGGATTCCGATTTAGCTTTATTAAACGTCTGCTTACGAAACTCTGCACTTGAGTCCGTCCTCGCGAAGCGCAACCATGACAGAAGGTTCCGCCTGCTACCAGGACTCAGCGGAATACGCACAAATGCGTATGGCGCTGGCCACACAAGGCGACATTTTGGGAGCGCAAGACCAGTCACTGCAGTGCCTGCAAAAGACGGTAGACGGATTGATCCAGGCTCTCCTAGCAGGAGGTATTATCCAACCCACCACCCAGACGGTACCCGTGACTCCTGCTGAGCCTGCCCCACCTACACCACCAGAGGCATCCGGTACAGTCGCACGGATCGCTGTCCCAGAGAGGTATGACGGTTCACCCGATCAGTGTCGAGATTTTCTGATGCAATGTGAATTGGTCTTTAAGTGTTCTCCTCGCATGTATCAGACTGACGCATCCAAGATCGCTTTTGTCCGGTCCTTGCTGATCGGTCCGGCCCGGGCGTGGGAGGCTGCTGGGTGGTGCACCCGCCAAAGAACCACCTACGCCGTTTTCTGCGAGAAGTTTGAAGCGATTTTTGACCACCCTCACGCGGGGCGCGTGGCGGGTAATCGTCTCATGCGTCTCACCCAGGGAGATAGAAGCGTGGCTGAGTAGGCTCTTGAGTTCAGACCCCTTGTGGCCAAGAGTGGATGGAACTCCACTGCCTTCCTCACCTGTTTCTGCAAAGGTCTGAACCCCCGAATCCAGGAAGAGCTCACGTACAGGGGTGAGGATTGGGACTTTGACCAGTTTGTGGAGATCGCCATCGACAAC